>NC_057722.1:83123233-83140553 GCF_004010195.1 Chiloscyllium plagiosum | reverse complement strand
TGGGGGGAGGGGAAATGAGGGAACTGGTGAAATCCGAGTTCATCCCTTGTGGTTGGAGGGTTCCTAGCCGGAAGATGAGGCTTTCTTCCTCCAACCGTCGTTTTGTTGTGGTCTGGCGATGGAGGAGTCCTAAGACCTGCATATCCTTGGTGGAGTGGGAGGGGGAATTGAAATGTTGAGCTACAGGGTGGTTGGTTGGTTGGTCCGGGTGTCCCAGAGGAGTCAAATCCATCAAATTCAGCACCGCCTTCCTAACCTGAGATCTTCTTCCCGACCTCTCCGCCCCCACCCCAGTCTGACCTATCACCCTCACCTTGACCTCTTTCCACCTATCACATTTCCGACGCCCCTCCCCCAAGTCCTTCCTCCCTACCTTTTATCTTAGCCTGCTGGACAAACTTTCCTCATTCCTGAAGAAGGGCTTATGCCCGAAACGTCGATTCTCCTGTTCCCTGGATGCTGCCTGACCTGCTGCGCTTTTCCAGCAACACATTTCCAGCTCATACCTCACAAACCCTATTGAGTTCCTTGAGAAGGTGTCCAAACAGATGGATGAGGGTAAAGCGGTTGATGTGGTGTATGTGGATTTCAGTAAGACATTTGATTAGGTTCGCCATGGTAGGCTATTGCACAAAATATGGAAACATGGGATTGAGGGTGATTTGGCGGTTTGGATCAGAAATTAGCTAGCTGAAAGAAGACAGAGGGTGGTGGTTGATTGGAAATGTTCATCCTGGAGTTCAGTTACTAGTAGTGTACCGTAAGGATCTGTTTTGGGGTCATTGCTGTTTGTCATTTTTATAAATGACCTGGATGAGGGTGTAGAAGGATGGGTTAGTAAATTTGCAGATGACACTAAGATCAGTGGATTTGTGGATAGTGCTGAAGGATGTTAAAGGTTACAGACAGACATAGATGAGCTGCAGAGCGGGGCTGAGAGGTAGCAAATAGAGTTTAATGCGGAAAAGTGTGAGGTGATTCACTTTGGAAGGAGTTACGACATGGTGTAAACCCCTCTGCTAATTTAAACCCGACAGAGAAGCTCACCTTGTGCTGTAGTCGGTTAAATTTTGAGAGACAAAGAATCATCCCAGAGGTCACAATTTAAGGTAAAAATGAACAATTTTATTCCTTAGGTCCAACAGAGAATATTAAATAACAACTATTTAAACTCCTTTCTCTTAAACCTATCTTTTACTTCCCATTCTAAAATACTGGTCAATAAAAAAATCCTGATTAAGATTTACATTTTTAAAAAATCATGTTTTAAAACCAATCAGCTTTCCTTATAGACTTTCCTCTGTAGATTCTCTCCAGGTCAGCCTCGATGCTTTGCTACACAAACCTACCACAGACAGGTACCTTTCAGAACACTCTTCAGCTAGCAGTCTATATTTGTTGGCTTTGGCAGTTCTCCCTCCAACTGTTCAAAACATCCGATTTCATACCCCAAATTTCATTTCATTGGTTTGATGCTATCCCAAACTGTAAAATTCAAATTCAATTGGATTTTGGTACACTTGGGGCATACTTTAAACCGATTGGCTGAATTTGAATTTGTTTTTATATCATGGCAACACATTCCAGCTATTTGTTTCGACCAAGTGTTACATTTTAAAATTTTTGCACCAGCCAGAAATTTCAACTCCCTTAAAGATATAGTACATGTCACCAACTTCATAACACATGAGCAACAGGAATACAGAGTACTGGACTAATGGTAAGATTCTTGGTAGTTTCGATGAGCAGAGAGATCTCGGTGTCCATGTGTATAGATCCTTGAAAGCTGCAACCCAAATTGATAGGGTTGTTAAGAAGGCATATGGTGTATTGGCTTTTATTGGTAGAGGGATTGAGTTTTGGAGCCATGAGGTCATGTTACACCTGTACAAAACTCTGATGCAGCCACGCTTGGAGTATTGCATGCAGTTCTGGTCACCGCATTTTAGGAAGGATGTGGAAGCTTAGTAAAGGGTTCAGAGGAGATTTACTAGGATGTTGCCTGGTATGGAGGGAAGTTGAGAGTGTAGTGTTGGAGAAGCACAGCAGGTCAGGCAGCATTCGAGGAGCAGGAGAATTAAGGGATGGTATGGAGGGAGGGTCTTATGAGGAAAGGCTGTGGGACTTGAAGCTGTTTTTATTTGATTGAAGAAGGTTGAAGAAGGATAGAAAAGGTGACTTAATTGAGACATACAAGATAATCAGAGGGTTAGACAGGGTGGACAGTGAGAGCCCTTTTCCTCAGGCGGTGATAGCTAGCACGAGGGGACATAGCTTTAAATTGAGGAGTGATAGATATCGTACAGATGTCAGAGGTAGTTTCTTTACTCAGAGTAGTAGAGGCATGGAACGCACTACCTGCAACAATAGTAGCCTCGCCGATTTTAAGGGCATTTAAATGGTCATTGGATAGACATATGGATGAAAATGGAATAATTTGGGTTGGATGGGCTTCAGATTGGTTTCACAGGTCGGTGCAACACCGAGGGCCAAAGGGCCTCTAATGAGCTGTTATGTTCTATGTTTTATTATGAAAATGAACAATCCAGAGGTAGAATAATTCACTGAGGAAAACTGATCACAATGGGACAACAGAAAGCTGGGCCAGATAGACAGAGAACAAAATATTGGCCAAGAAATTGGTAACTGAGTGTTCAGTTGGCTGGATGGTTGCTTTGCGATGCAGAGTGATGCCAGCCGTGAAAAGTCAATTTCGGCACTGGCTGAGGTCACCATGAATGATCTGCCTTCTTCGGCTCTCTCCTTGCCTGAGGTGTGGTGACCCTCAGGTTAAATTCATCACAGTCGTCTCTCACTCTCTCTGTTGTGCTCTCTGTATGAGAGCACAGATCTCTGGGGCAGTGGAGCAAACCATCAGATAACATAATGGGGAAGGGCAAAGTCTTTCAGAGGCACAAATAATAAAAAGTAAGTGGGGCTAATTAGGAACCAAAAACAGATTTAGACATGGAGGTAGAGGATTACTGAGGTATTTAAATGATTATTTTACCTCTGTTCTTATCAAGGAAGCAGATGGTACCCAGGCCAGTGTGAGACACGAGGAAGTTTAGTCACTAGAAGGTATCAAATTGAAGTATTGGCAAAACTGTTCATAATTAGAACTTAAAAGACACTACAATTAGATGAGGTGCATCCAAGGACACCGAAGGAAGTTAGAGTGGAAATTGCAGGAGCACTACTGGAATCTTTTAATCTTCCCTGGACTTAGGAGAGATGCTAGAACTCTGGAGATTCACAAACATTACTCTCTTTTTCAAAACAGGTTGTTAGGATAAACCCAGCAATGGTAGACCTGTCAGTTTAACTCTGGTAGTGTGGACAACTCTAGTTCTTGCAAAGGATAATTTCCCTTTCATAAATCCATGCTGACTCTGTCCGATCCTGTCACTGCTTTCCAAATACTCTGCTATTAAGGCTTTTGTAATGGTCTCCAGCATTTTCCCCACTGCTGACATCAGGTTGACAGGTGTATAATTCCCAGTTTTCTCTCTGCCTCCTTTTTTTTAAACCTTGGGGTTACATTAGCTCCCCTCCACACCATAGGAACTGTTCCAGAGACTATACAAACTTGAAAGATGACTACCAGTGCGTCCATTATTTCTGTGGTCACTTCCATAACTACACTGGGATGTCGATTGCTCTCACTAGATCCTGCATTCCTCAACATTTTTAGCAAGTTATGTGTGTCCTCCTTTGTGAAGGATGAAAAACAAATCTAATTAGTCTGCTCTCCCTTTGTTCTCCATTATGATTTCCCTTGTTTCTGACTGTCAGAGAATTACATTTGCCTTAATTCATTCTTTCCTTTTACAGTACCAACAGAAGCTCTCACAATCAGTTTTTTTTTAATGTTTCCTGCTACCTTATCCTTATATTCTACTTTCCTGCATGTAGGTTTGCTCGCTGAGCTGGAAGGTTCATTTTCAGACGTTTTGTCACCCTACTAGGTAACATCTTCAGTGGGCCTGCAAACAAAACACTGTTGGTGTTTCCTGCTTTCTATTTATATGTTTGAGTTTCTGTGGGTTGGTGATGTCATTCCTGTGGTGATGTCATTTCCTATGGTGATGTCATTTCCTGTTCTTTTTCTGATGGGATAGTAAATGGGATCCAAGTCAAAGTGTTTATAGATATTATAGATAGAGTTCTGGTTGGAATGCCATGCTTCTAGGAATTCTCAAACCTATGAGCTTTCCAGCTCAGCGAGCAAACCTATATCCAGAATCTCAACCTGAGCTATAAATCTTCTCAAAACTTGCTAATTCTACTTTCTCTTCTTAATAAATATCTTTGTCCTCTTTCATTGAAATATAAACTTCCCCTGATCTCAAATCTGCTTGTTTTTTTTTCGTCAATTTGTGTGCCCTTCCTTGAATCCAGTAGTATCCCTGTCTCTATAAACTATACTTATCCAAATAGTAGCTGACATGAGACAGTTTTCAAAGAACTTTATAAATGGTAAATGGTTGAGATTATTCCTGGCCAAATTCATTAAAGGTTTTGCGTTATTTCTCTGTCAACAGAGACCTAACTCCACACATAATAAATATAGAATGAATAATCATCAGGGAAGATGATGGAGCTGCAATGGCAGGAATTTCTGGAGGTAATTCAGGAGGCACAGCAGAAATTAATCTCAAGCCAAGAAGAAACACAGTGAAGGATGACAAGGCAAGCATGGACAGCATAAAAGCAAAATATAAAACATACAATATGGTGAAGATTCGTGGGAAGCCAAAGAATTATGAAGCCTTTAAAAACCAGCAGAAGATACCTCAAAAAAAGGAGTGAAGATAAAACATGAGGGTTAATTAGTTAGTGACATGAAAGAAGATAGCAAGACTGTTCTTAGATATCTGAAAAAGTAAGAGAGAGGCAAGAGTGGACAACTGGAAAATGAGGCTGGAGAAAAAGTAATGGGGAACAAAGATGTGGCAAAGGCACTGAGTAGGTACATTGCATCAGTTTTCATGGTGGAAGACACCAGCAGCATACCAGAACTTTGACAGAGTCATGGGCCAGAGATTAATGTCATAGCCATCACTAAGAGAAAGTGCTGGGGAAGACAAAGGTCTGAAGGTGGCTCAATCAGTCAGACTGAATGGATTATCACCAGGTAGTGATTTTTAGGATTAACTAGAGTCTGGGACAGTCAAATAGGGACAGACCCAGAGACTGGAAAATGGCTAATGTATCACCCCTGATTCAGAAGGAAGGGAGGCAGAAGATAGGAAATGATAGGCTGCTTAGTTTGACATCAGCAATTGATAAGATTTTTGAATCCATTATTAAGGATAAGATTGCAGAGTGCTTGGAAGTGCACGGTAAAATAGGGCTGAGTCAGTATGGTTTCATCAAAGGGAGACCATATCTGACAAATCTGTTAGAATTCTTTGATGAGGTAACAAGCAAGTTAGACAAAGCAGAGCCAGTGGAAATGATACATTTGGATTTCCAGAAGGCCTTTGGCAAGGTGCCATACAGGAAGCTGCTAGGTAAGAGAAGAGCTCATGATGTTCAGGGCAAGGTACTGACATGGATAAAGGATTGGCTGACTGGCAGAAGGAGAACATAGGAATAAAAGGGGTCTTTTTCAGGATGGCAGCTGGTGACGAATGGAGTTCTGTAGGGGTCAGCATTGGGAGCACAACTATTCACGTCATATATTAACAATCTGGATGAAGGAACTGAGGGCATTGTTGCTGAGTTTGTAAATAGCACAAAGAAATGTGAAGGGACAGGTAACAGGGAGGCTACAGAAAGGTTTGGACAGTGACAGATGGAATAAATGTGGGAAAGTGTGAGGTTATGTATGCACTTTGGTAGGAAGAATAGATGTGAAACTTGACAGGGTTCAGAAAAGATTTACAAGGATGTTGCCAGGGTTGGAGGATTTGAGCTGTAGGGAGAGGCTGAACAGGCTGGGAATGTTTTCCCTGGAGCATCAGAGGCTGAGGGGTGACCTTATAGAGGGATATGGATAGGATAAATAGATAAAGTCTTTTCCCTGGAGTGGGGGAGTCCAGAACTAGAGAGCATAGGTTTAGGGTGAGAGGGGAAAGATATAAAAGAGACCTAGGAGGCAACTTTTTCACACAGAGAGTGTGGTATGTGTATGGAATGAGCTTAGTGAGTTTTGAGAAGATTTGTAGCTCAGGTTGAGGTTCTGGATGTAGGTTTTCTCACTGAGCTGGAAGGTTCATTTTCCAGATGTTTCATCAACCTACTAGGTAACATCTTCAGTGCGACTCTGTTTTACATCAACCTGGCAAAGGAAACACTGACTATATTATTAGAAGACACAAAGACACATACACCAAACACACCAACTTCATCAGCAAGGACAGTATGGTCAAGCTAGTGGACCTATGCCTTACCACCCACTTCACCTTCAACAACAAAACCTATAGACAAACCAATGGAACACCCATGGGATCTCCGATATCAGGGTTCTTAGCAGAGGCAGTAATACAGAGACTCAAACAAACAGCTCTGCCAACCATCCAACCCAAACTTTGGGTCCACTACGTGGATGACACCTTTGTCATCACTAAACGAAACAAATTAGAGGAAACCTTCAAGACCATCAATAATACCCTTACTGGCATAAAATTCACTATAGAGGAGGAACACAACAAACTGCCATTCCTAGATGTTGTAGTAGAGCGAACAGCCAACAGGAAACTTCAAACCAACCTCTACAGGAAAACAACACATACAGACCAAATATTGAACTACAGAAGCAATCATCCCAACACCCACAAATGAAGCTGCATCAGAGTATTATTCCAATGAACCACCACACATTGCAGCAGAGAGGAACTGCGCAGGGCAGAGGAAAATCACCTATACAGTGTATTCAAAAAGAACGGGTACCCAATAAATAAAACCCAAGCAAGCAGACAAAACGCGTCCAGAAACCCAGCCACTCTCCTCTACATCAAAGACATCTCAGAAATGAATGCCAGACTACTCAGACCCCTTGGCATCATGGTAGCCCACAAACCCACCAACACACTAAAACAGCAGCTAATGAACTTGAAAGACCCTATACAGACAACAAGCAAAACTAACATCATTTACAAAATATCATGTAAGAACTGTAACAAACACTACACCGGACAAACAGGCAGAAAACTAGCCACCAGGATACATGAACATCAACTAGCCACAAAACAACATGACCCTCTCTCACTATTGCCCTTACATACGGAGGAGGAAGAACACCATTTCAACTGGGACAAACATCCATCCTAGGACAAGGCAAACAAAGACACGGACAAGAATTCCTAGAAGCATGGCATTCCAACCGGAACTCTATCAACAAACACATCGAGTTAGACCCAATCTACCACACTCAGAGAAAAAGAACAGGAAATGACATCACCACAAGAAATGATGTCGCCACAGGAAATGACATCACCAACCCAAGGAAACCTAAACATATAATAGAAAGCAGGAATTATCAATAGTGCTTCGCCTGGAGGCCCACTGAAGATGTTACCTAGTAGGATGACACAATGTCTGGAAATGATCCTTCAAGCTCAGTGAGCAAACCTACATCCATGGAATGAGCTGCCAGAGGAAGTGGTGGAGTCTAGTACAATTGCAACATTTAAAAGACATTTGGATGGGCATATGAATAGGAAGGGTTTGGAGGAATATGGGTCAGATGCTGGCAGGTGGGACGAGATTGGGTTTGGATATCTGGTCGGCATGGACGAGTTGGACTGAAGGGTCTGTTTCTGTGCTGTATGTCTCTATGATTCTATAATAGAGACATACACTATTTTCTAAAGTTTTGGAAATCTGAAGCACAAAGAGACTTGGGAGCACTGGTCAAGGATTCACTTCAGTTTAACATGCAGATTCAGTTAGCAGTTAGGAAGGCATTTCTCTGTTCTGCAACTAAGGATTGTAGCTGCGTACTCTGTACCTAAAATGGCACAGTGTGTTGGTACTTTTCACTGTACTCATTTGGGTACATGTGACAATAAAGCTAATTCATTCATTCAATGTACACATTCATTTCAAGAAGGCTAGAATACAAGCAGGGATGTACCGCTGAGGCTGTAAAAGGCTCTCGTCTGAGTGCATTTGGAATATTGTGAGCAGTTTTGGGTCCCGTATCCACAAAGGATGTGCTGATGTTGGAGGGGGGGTCCAGAGGAGGTTTGCAAGAATGACCCTGGAGGTGAATGGCTTGTCCTATGAGAAGTGGTTGAGGACACTGGATTTAGAAGAATGAGGGGAGATCTCTTTGGTGGTAAGTTGGCAGCACAGAAGGATGCTCCATGTGGAGCATCCCAGCTCTGCCTGTTTATTTTTGTTTCTTTTCTACCTTTTTCTCTCTCTCTCAGCAGTCCCAGAGCGACACGTGAGGTACTCTGAGTACTGGAACAACCCGAGTATGTGGAATCCCGAGTCCCGGAGCCATGTGAGGTGAAATGAATCCCGGTACAGTGTGACTCACCTTGTTGCTGCTGAGTGCCAGTGAGGAGGGGACTGGAGGCTGGAGCGATGTGGGACAGCTGTTAGACTTGGGCCTATACCACATGCTGAGTTGCTGCTGTTTGAAATTTGTATCAGATTGTAATGTAAATCCTTTTCACAATGATATAACTACCTCATTTCTAACTTATTCTTAGAAAATAAGAATGTAAGAAGTATGGGCAGGTGTAGGTCATCCGGCCCCTCGAGCTGCTCCGCCATTCAATATGATCATGGCTGACCTTTTCATGGACGCTGCTCCAATTACCCACATCTCACCATATCCCTTAATTCCATTACTGTTCAAAACATTATCTCCTATAGCTTAAAAAATGTTCAATGAGGAAGCCTCAACTACTTCTCTGGGCAGGGAATTCCATAGATTCACAACCTACTGGGTGAGGAAGTTCTTTCTCAATTCAGTCCGAAATCTGCTCCCCCTAACCTTGAGGCTTTTCCCTCTTGTTTTAGTTACATCCGCCAGAGGAAACATCGTTCCTGCTTCTATCTTATCTATTCCCGTTATAATTTTATGTATTTCTATAAGATCCCCCCCTTATTCTTCCAAATTCAAATGAATATAATCCCAGTCTCTCCTCATAAGCCAACCCCCTCAACTCCAGAATCAACCCAGTGACCCCCTCTGCACCCCCTCCAGTGCCAGTACATCCTTTTTCAAGTAAGGAGACCAAAACTGCACACAGTACTCCAGGTGTGGCCTCACCAGCACCTTGTACAGCTGCAACATAACCTCACTTTAGAATGAACATATTGGTTTCAGTTCTTTCATATGTAAATTAAAGAACTTTTTAACAATTATATTCTCAAGTGAACTTTAACAATTGATGTCATGTTGGCCCAGATAATGCATTGAAAGTGAGAGGTGTTCTGTGTGAGATTGTTGTGCCATAATGTTCAGACTGATTCTAATCTAAAAGATTGATTTACAGAATCTTACATGGATTCATGCAGTTTTTGAGCAAAATAAAACTCTTTGTTATGGTGGACGCTGCAAGATGTGTCAGAGTGTTGACACAGATACCGCCATTATGCGTGAGGGCATCTCCCACCATGTACGTGGCAGGTACTCACGCGACTCAGCCATGTCTATCTCATATACTGCAGGCAAGGATGCCCTGAGGCATGGTACATTGGTGAGACCAAGCAGAGCTTACAGCAATGTATGAATGGACACAGCACAACAATCACCGACAGGAGTGTTCCCTCCCAGTTGGAGAACACTTTAGCGGTCCGGGACATTCGGCCCAGACCTACGGGTGACTATCTTCCAAAGTGGTCTTCCGGACAGGCAACGACACAAAGTGGCCGAGCAGAGGCTGATAGCCACGTTTGGTACTCATGGGGATGGTCTCAACCAGGACTTTGGGTTTATGTCACACTACAGGTGATCCCACTGCACTACACCCATACAGACACAGACACAGACACACATGCAGACAGGCGCACACACAGACAGACACACACACACAGAGAAAAAGACATTCAGACACTCCTACACACACATACAGACACACATTCCTACAGGCCATACACTCATGCAGACCCTCTGTCATACGCTCACGCATACACTCCCACACTCACACACGTACCCTCTCACAGATTTAACCCCTTTACACTCACACTCACGTCCCCCCCCCCCCACACACACACACACACACACACACATATACCCACAAGAACACACTCACATATAAGTTTGTGGGGTGAATTTGTACTTATAGAATTATACTTTATTTTGCTCTAACACGGCATGAATCCATGTAAGATTCTGTAAATCCCTTTTTTAGATTAGAATCAGTCTAACCATTGTGGCGCAAACAGTCTCACACAGGGCACCACACACCTTCAATACATTATCTCGGCCGACATGACACTAATTGTTGAAGTTCATTTGAGAATGTAACTTTAAAAAAGTTCTGTAATTTACATATGAAAGAACTGAAACCAATATGGTCATTCTAAAAGATGAGAGACTTAACAAACAATCCAGGTCTTTTTTAATATATAATTTCAGTTACATCACACTGTAAACTTTTGCTATAAATTCAGTGTCTTATGATCTTATACTCCACAACCACCTGATGAAGGAGCAGCGCTCCAAAAGCGAGTGCTTCCAAATAAACCTGTTGGACTACAACCTGGTGTTCTGTGATTTTTAACTTTGTACACCGCAGTCCAACACTGGCATCTCTAAATTATAAAAGCTAAGTTCTTGCAGTGTCAACTATATCATAGGTCTTAACTGTTGCATTATGCTTTATTGTCATCACATCAGGGAACTTTTAAGAAACATACTCATGATATCATCATTGTCATATATGACCAGAGAATACAAATGTCTCAACCTCCATTTATCCCAGGATTATTGGAAGAATATTGCGGTGTCAGAAAAATGCTGCTCTATGCAACTTAGTAGCTTAATATTAGTCCAGACAATTAGGTATTGAGAAGTGCAATGTTTGTGTATATTGGCTAGCTGTGATAAATGTCTGTTGGATTTTCCAGTGCCATGACATTTATGCCCAGTAAGCATTGCCACATCAGTAAATATCTGCTAAAGGCACATATCCCATCATAACCAATTACAAGTCCATACTCAGGCAAGGAATTATGAACTTTGGCGATTCCAAATATACCAAAGTGAGGTCTGTCATTACAGATGGATGCAAGTAAGCAACTAAGTTTTTTAGATTCAGATGAACAGGAATTCTTATCACACTGACCAGTGTAATTAATTCATCTCCTATTTTCTAATCAGCACCATAACATTTACACAAGTCCAGAGACAAACTGCTCGTTGAGGTTGGGTATATGCTTCGGCTTATAACTTGTACAGATGGGAAATGAAACAAGTACTAACGTTACAGGAATATAATTAACATGGGGGCACTGTAACATTAATTTTAAATGCTGACATGATTTATTAAAAACACAAGTTTAAATAAAAGTTGAAAATTTAATTCTGCTCAACTTAACATTTCTTCATGTCTTTCCACTTCTCAGTTTCTCTCTCTCT
This sequence comes from Chiloscyllium plagiosum, assembly GCF_004010195.1. Classification (NCBI taxonomy): domain Eukaryota; kingdom Metazoa; phylum Chordata; class Chondrichthyes; order Orectolobiformes; family Hemiscylliidae; genus Chiloscyllium; species Chiloscyllium plagiosum. The sequence goes on along the minus strand of NC_057722.1, from coordinate 83,129,005 downwards.
ATTTGTCAGTTTAGCTTCAGTTCTATGACATGTTAATGCATCTATTTTACCTTCTAATGATTAACATTACGATATTTCAATTACTTTTATTCTTTTTTCCCTCCTGTGGGAAACTATCTTCCATTTTAGCAAGTGGGAAAACTAAGAAACAGTTCAGCTTTCTTTCTTTAGCAAATCAAACATCTTCAATTGGATTTCAGATCGACCGTCAAGTGTCTTGTCTCTGAAGGTTGAGAATGGACCAGACTAGACTTGGTGGGCCTCAGCAACCCAGAAAAACTCTAGGTGGTACTGCAAGAGCCAAGCGAAGAAAACAATATTAGATCTGGTTGGCCTTAGGCCAAAGTAAGAAAATATCTCTGTACAGCCTAATTGCACTGCATATGTGAATAATAATGTGTTACAACAATGAAGGTAGAAAACAGGTTTATTCTCATGATTTCCCTCAGGTCAAATTCCCATTCTCAGCTGGACTTTCTCAAATTCAGGGGAAGAATGTTTGACTTAGGTGAAGAGAAGAAGGGATTTAAAAAGTGGGGAAGGAGAGGAAAAATGGAATGAGAGAAAAAAATATATCTTAAGATTTAATTGTGGGCAGTTATTGTAAAACTAAATATCTATTGCACTTCACGGACATCATTATGAATTGCATTATTTATCCAAAGGGCATTGCTGGCCTGAGCAGAACCTGGGTTAGTGAAATTTGTTTTCTCTTTCAGCTCTACAATTTGGGTTATTAGATGATCTAAAACACACATCTACATATACAGAATTTCTTTTTTTGCTGGGGAGGTTTTAAGTCTAAATACAAATATTGAAACTATGGCCATGACTGAGACCACCTGCTGAAAGCATCTGTTTCAGTTTATCAGGAATAAAAATACATCCGATCTAAGATAAATGTTGGAAGCTTTCCCATCGTATCAGTGTTAGATAGGTGTCTTTCCATGGCTCAGCTTGTTTCTTTCACTAAAAACCAATTTCATTTCTTCCTTTTTAACTTGTTTGCTGAAAGTGAAAAGACTGTCATTGCAGGCAGAAGAATTGTCCTATTCTCTTTCTGAAAGGCATATTTTTCTCATTCACATCCATGGCTTGGTCCTTACAAAGGATTGATGATTCAAAATGGGACCACTTTTAGGTGACAGGTCATTCTATTTCTAATCCATTATCATTTTTCTCACAGAGAGTTTCACAAGAGTAGAGAAGTTAGTATTGTGTCAGAAATAAATGAAGATATTCCGAGGTATATTTCACTCATCATCTGTCTCATTGGAACTCAAGGCCTGGAATCTCTCTATTCATTTATTTAGAGTTTTTTTATTTCTGTTCAAGAAACATTAAAATGAGATTTCTGTTGGTTCTGCCAAGATATTGATTTAGTGATGCAAACTAATAGCTCCACATTTATTTTATCTATTTTTCTCCTGTGAAATGTGCTTCATATGACCAGAGGAGGCCATTCAGCCCCTTGATACTTTTCTGCTGCATATGGCTGATCTTCAATCTCATTCTATGAAGCCAACTTTACTCAATCACCTGAATACCTTTGAATAACAAAATATCACTTGAGATTTCCTGCCTCAACTCCCCTGACACTGCAGACCCCCACCATCATCTGTTCTAACTCCACACTGTCCATGTCCTCACAATCTGATACACTTCTATCAGGTCCCCTCTCTGCTCTAAAGAAAACAAGCTGAGCTTATCCAGTCTCTCTTCATTGCTGAGATGCTCCCTCCCAGGCAACATCCTGGTGAATCCCCTCTGGGCCCCATTCAGTGCAATCACAGCCTTCCTGTAGGGTATTGACCAGAGCTACACACAGCATTCCAGCTGTAGCCTCATCAAATCATGTATAGCTCAATCATAACCTCCCTATTCTTATAATTTATGTCTCAATTGATATATGTAAGTGTCCTGTAAGCCTTCTTAACAAACCTATTAACCTGTCCTGCCACCTCCAGAGATCTGTGGATAAGCACCCCAAGATCCTTCTGTTCCTCTGAGCTTCCTAGTGTCTCACTATTTATTGAGTATTTATTTGCCTTGTCACAATAATCAGGATTAAACTCTATTTGGCATGGATCTGCCCATCTGATCCAGGGTCAGAGACAGCCTACGTGTAGACGGGTGGGCGAGTGTAGGGTTGAACCCTCAGACTGGGAGTGAGGTGGACTCTTTCCTTCCTCCTGCTCCAAAACCCCAACCTGAAAGCAGGTTTGGAGAGGAGGTAATCTCAAGCTGAAAGACAATCAGTCTCTGATCACCCCCTCAGTCAGCAGGACATTAACTTGGAGCGTTTAGCACCACAAGTGAACCAAGGTCAGAATTTGTTCGACACAACTCCTAGACTTGGTCCTGGACCCCACCAACTTCAATGGTAACCAGAACTTTGGGTCTGTCTCTCCTGTACGCTGCTGCTTCAGCAAGTTAAGAAAAGCTTTATTCCCTAGCTCTACTGTGTGCCATGCTTTAGTGTTCACTTCTATTAATTATTCATTTGAATGATTGGTTTATTGCTTTGGAATCATTCTTTATTAGAAATTCCTGCTTGCTGTTGTGCCAGAAATTATTTTCCTGAAATTTTCTCAGTGTCCACCTGTGACAGAGAGAAATTGAAATGTGATCCCTTGTACTCCTGTCTGCACTGTTCACAGTACTGCCTATCACCATTTCATTGGAAAATTTGGTCATTGAACTTTCTATCTTTTCTACATCTGTGATGAATACTGTAAATATGAGGCCTGAGCACATCTTTGGAGGACATCATTATCACCTTCTGCCAATTGGAAGACCTGCCTATGACCCAGAGTCTCTGTGACCTTATCCTCAAACAATTCTTGAACCATAATAATAATTTGCCTTGGCTTTTATGAAATTCGACTTCAATTCACAGTTTCTTGTGGGAGATATTGTTAAATATTTTATCAGAGTCCATATGAATAAGACTTTTAGACATTCCCCTCATCACTACATCAGTTACTTCTCTAAAAAACTTAACCAAAAACCTCTCCAATGAATTGAAAATGTTCAAAGTTTTCAGTCATCTCACACTCTGTTATAAACTCTAGCAATTTTTGAACAAGTTAGGCTGCCGGTTTATAATGTTGGTGTTACTGTTCTCAAATAGAAGAGAAACATGGAATTTTCTGATCAAGGGGAAGAGTTCCTTAATCAAGAGGACCTTGGAAGATTCTTGACTGAGCTGCTGCTTTATGGGGGCTTGCATGATTTGGAGAATGGATCTGTACCCTTTAGCAGATATCCACAGAAAGTGTCAGCAAACGTCCCCAACAGATCACATGGGGACTTGTTCTGTGACCTAAGAGCACTCTACATTTACACATGGTGCCATTGACTACCTAGCAATAGGATTTTTTTAAATTTAAAGTCACTCAGCAGTTCTGTCCAGCGATCTTGTTATCTCTTTAAACTGTGGATTGAAATGTTTATTTACTCACAAGACTCCTTGCAGAGCCTCCCTGCAGGCCATTTGTCCAGTGACATGTGGACACTCTAGACTTTTATTGTTTGATACCAGGAGTGGGAATAGGAATGATGCTTTTATGTGGCATAATTGTTTATTGACAATTAAGAGATAATTGGTGTTTTTACTGCCCTGGCTGATTCCACTAATTTATTTTGCCACCAACTTTCACTCATTAAATGGCAATACACATCAGTAACTGAATGCCCTGGGGCACGCAGATAAGGCAGAGTAAACGTAATGGAAGGGGTGTTGATAACCCTTGGGGATAAACACCCATGATCTGACAAATCTCTCTATTTTTAAACTGCGCAAGTTAGCTACATAAATTGAAGTGACTGATATCATCCCATGACCAGCTCTGCCCTGAAACAAAGATTTTATCAAAGTGAAAATCTAAGTGACAATTAGCCTCCATGAGATAATGTAAATAGCCATTTCACAATGAGTGGAATCAACCTATTGGGAGGATTGAACACTGTTACGAAAATAGATTAGTTAAAAATCACACAATACCAGGTTATAGTCCAACAGGTTTAATTGGAAGCACTAGCTTTCGGAACGCTGCTCCTTCATCAGGTGGCAGCTCCAAAGCAAAGAGATTAGTAATGGACCACAGTGATGAGGCATCTCTTGCACAACACAAAGCAGACCCTGGTGAATCTATGGGCTATTTCACACTCTGATGGATTTTATTTTCCAACAAGAAAGGCTTTTATTTACATCTCAGGAAGTATCAAAGACACGTTACTGACAATGAAGATCTGACAATGAACATCTTGAAAAATGTCCAGATTACAGAGGAGGAAGGGCTGAATGTCTTGAAACGGTGGACAAATTCCCAGGACCTGATCAGGTGTACCCGAGAACTCTGTGGGAAGCTAGAGAAGTGATTGCTGGGCCTCTTGCTGAGATATTTGATTAGATTAGATTACTTACAGTTGGAAACAGGCCCTTCGGCCCAAAAGGTCCACACCGACCCTCCAAAGAGCAACCCGCCCAGACCCATTCCCCTACGTTTACCCCTTCAACTAACATTACGGGCAATTTAGCGTGGCCAATTAATCTAACCTGCACATCTTTGAACTGTGGGAGGAAATCGGAGCACCCGAAGAAAACCCACGCAGACACAGGGAGAATGTGCAAACTCCACACAGTCAGTCGCCTGAGGCGGGAATTGAACCCGGGTCTCTGGCGCTGTGAGGCAGCAGTGCTAACCACTGTGCCACCATGTCGCCCCTGGATTGGCATCATTGATAGTCACAGGTGAGGTGCCGGAAGACTGGAGGTTGGCAAACATGGTGCCACTGTTTAAGAAGGGCGGTAAAGACAAGCCAGGGAACTATAGACCGGTGAGCCTGATCCTCAGTGGTGGGCAAGTTGTTGGGGGGAATCCTGAGGGACAGGATGTACATGTATTTGGAAAGGCAAGGACTGATTCGGGATAGTCAACATGGTTTTAAGCGTGGGAAATCATGTCTCACAAACTTGATTGAGTTTTTTGATGAAGTAACAAAGAAGATTGATGAGGGCAGAGCAGTAGATGTGATCTATATGGACTTCAGTAAGGCGTTCGACAAGGTTCCCCACGGGAGACTGATTAGCAAGGTTAGATATCATGGAATACAGGGAGAACTAGCCATTTGGATACAGAACTGGCTCAAAGGTAGAAGACAGAGGGTGGCGGTGGAGGGTTGTTTTTCAGACTGGAAGCCTGTGACCAGTGGAGTGCCACAAGGATCATTGCTGGGCCCTCTATAATTTGTCATTTACATAATTGATTTGGATGCGAGCATAAGAAGTACAGTTAGTAAGTTTGCAGATGAAACCAAAATTTGAGATGTAGTGGACTGCGAAGAGGGTTGCCTCAGATTACAACAGGATCTGGACCAGAATGGCCAATGGGCTAAGAAGTGGCAGATGGAGTTTAATTCAGATAAATGCAAGGTGCTGCATTTTGATAAAGCAAATCTTCGCAGGACTTATACACTTAATGGTAAGGTCCTAGGGAGTATTGCTGAACAAAGAGACCTTGGAGTGCAGGTTCATAGCTCCTTGCAAGTGGAGTCACAGATAGATAGGATAGTGAAGAAGGCATTTGGTATGCTTTCCTTTATTGGTCAGAGTATTGAGTACAGGAGTTGGGAGGTCATGTTGCAGCTGTACAGGACATTGGTTAGGCCACTGTTGGAATATTGCATGCAATTCTGGTCTCCTTCCTATCGGAAAGATATTGTGAAACTTGAAAGGGTTCAGAAAAGATTTACAAGGATGTTGCCAGG
>NC_057722.1:83115224-83120397 GCF_004010195.1 Chiloscyllium plagiosum | reverse complement strand
CTTTCTTCCTTTTTGGAATGAACTGATCCTGCAACTTCTGCATTATACACAGAAATATCCGCCATTGTTCCTCCACGGTCATCCCTGCTAAGGTATTGCACCATTGAACTTTGGCCAGCTCCTCCCTCATAGCTCCATAATTCCCTTTATTCAACAGAAGTACTGTCACTTCCGACTGTACCCTCTCCCTCTCAAATTGCAGATTGAAGTTTATTGTATTATGGTCACTACTTCCCAATGGCTCCTTCACTTCGAGGTCTCTGACCAATTCTGGTTCGTTTCCACAATCCAGATCCAGAATTGCCTTCTCCCTGGTCGGCTCCAGCACCAGCTGCTCTAAGAATCCATCTCTGAGGCACTCCACAAAGTCCACAATAGGAAGGGTTTGGAGGGATATGGGCCGGTTGCTGGCAGGTGGGGCTCGATTGGGTTGGGATATCTGTTCGGCATGGACAGGTTGGACCGAAGGGTCTGTTTCCATGCTGTACATCTCTATGACTCTATGATTCTATGAAAGGTAGTTACTGTTGTGAGGTCAGTAAACATTTATACAACATCCAAAGCTAATCATTATTCATATTGTATCATTACCCAAAATGTACTCTTATTGCCCATCCTACCAACAACACACCACCCTACCTCTGAATTCAATATTTTCCCATCTGTACAGGGAACAAGTATTATATTTTATGTTATTTTATAATTATGGCTTAAGTTTGGTTCAGGTCAGCTGGACATTGGGAAAAACATTGACCTGCAAACACAAGAGTTTTTGTCAATCTTGACACGATGATTTCTAGCTGGAATCTATCCATAAGTGAGGACAGGACTCAGCTTTACTGTAGTGCGAAACCTTGTTGACCAACTGCTGCCATTCACTGTTGAGGTTCACATGGTGTGGAGGTTCTGGTGATGGACTGGGGTGGACAAGGTCAGAGGTCACACAACATCAGGTTATAGTCCAACAGGTTTATGTGAAATCACAAGCTTTCAGAGCACTGCTCCTTCATCATTTTCACCTGACATAGGAGCAGTGCTCCAAAAGTTTGTGATTTCAGATAAATCTGTGGGACTATAACCTAGTGTTATGTGACTTCTGACAACGTTCACATGTGAAGAGCAGATACTTGGATAAAGTGTTGAGATCACATTGGCTATTTAGCAATTCTAATTTTATTTAAAGTGGGAATATTGTGGGCAGCACGGTGGCTCAGTGGTTAGCACTGCTGCTTCACAGCACCAGGATTCCAGGTTTGATTCCAGCCTCAGGTGACTGTCTGTGTGAGTTTGCACATTCTCCCCGTGTCTGCATGGGTTTCCTCCCGGTGCTCCGGTTTCCTCCCACAGTCAAAAGATGTGCAGGCCAGGTGAATTGGCCATGCTAAATTGCCCATAGTCAGACGGAAATGGGTCTGGGTGGGTTACTGTTTGGAGGGTAGGTGTGGACTTGTTGGGCCGAAGGGCCTGTTTCCACACTATAGGGAATCTAATCATTCTGTTCATTTAGGAGACATTTCTGAACATGTTCAAAGTCAGCAGTCACACGACACCAGGTTATAGTCCAATAGGTTTATTTGAAATCACAAGCTTTGGGAGCGCTGCTCCTTCGTCAGGTGAAAATGATGAAGGAGTAATGCTAATTAAGTACCTTGTGTCACAAAGCTGGTCCTTTTTTACTGAAAACTGTTCCTTTTCTGAACGATACTGTGTCCTTGATTTTCTTTCTGAGGGGTCATAAACCAGCTCCCAGTTCCAATTAGACTCGTTTGGTACAGAGATTAAAGGTTATTGAGAGGCCTTTTTGCTTATATGTGAACAGGTGAGACTTCAGGCCAAAGTGGTCATGTTTTACAAGTGACCTGTATAATGAAAGGAGAGTGGTCAGCTCTCTAGCTGAGCACCTCAGTCCAGAACTGATTGGAAGTTTAGCAGTGGACTGTGTGAACAGGCTCTCTCTCTTTCTGCCCTTCTAACTTCAACCTGTAAGCATCTATTCCATTTTTTAAAATTGTGTTTTAAGGGCATTTGCTTATTGGGACTATTGTGTATATTCTGAACAGCATAATTAAGTCGAGTTTGGATAGACTGACTTCTGTAGGTGTTCTTTATTCTGTTCTTTGTATTTCATTGTGTAATTTTGTGAATAAATTTTTGTCTGTTTTAAAATCTGGTAGTCAACCTCACTAACTTACTCTGGGTAATTTTCATTGTACACTTACCGAAAACAAATTCCAAAGTTCTGGTCTGGTGTGCCTACTTTAGAATGTTTGGAGTAGTCTGGCCTAGTCCATAACACTATCGCTACCTTGGAATAAACTGATAAAGAAGCAGCGCTTTGAAAGCTAGTGCCTCCAAACAAACCTGTTGGGCTATATCCTGGTGTTGTGTGATTTTTTTAAACTTTGTCCACCACAGTCCAACACTGGCTCCTCCACATTATTGAATTTTATAGGTTTCTATGAGATTAGATTAGATTACTTACAGTCTGGAAACAGGCCCTTCGGCCCAACAAGTCCACAGCGACCCGCCGAAGAGCAACCCGCCCAGACCCATTCCCCTACATTTATCCCTTCACCTAACACTACTGGCAATTTAGTATGGCCAATTCACCTAACCTGCACGTTTTTGGACTGTGGGAGGAAACCGGAGCACCCAGAGGAAACCCACACAGACACGGGGAGAATGTGCAAACTCCACATAGACAGTTGCCTGAGGCAGGAATTGAACCTGGGTCTCTGGCGCTGTGAGGCAGCAATGTTAACCACTATGCCACCCGTGCAGATCTCTCCTCATTCTTCTGAACTCCAGTGAATAGAATCCCAACCCATTCAACATCTCCTGATACATCAGTCCTGCCATTCCAGGAATTAGTCTTGTAAACTTTTCCTGCATTCTCTCAAAAGCAAGAACATCCCTCCTCAGATAAGGAAACCAAAACTGCACACAATACTCCATGTGTCGTCTTGTCAGGGCCCTGTATAACTGCAACAAGAAATCCCTGCTCCGTACTCGAATCCCCTCACTATGAAGGCCAACATACCATTTGCCTTATTTATCTCCTGTTGCACCTGCATGTTTTCTTTCAGTGACTGGGTGTACAAGGACACCCAGGTCTGACTGCACATCTTTTTTCTCAATTTATAGCCATTCACATATAAATCTGCCTTCCTCTTTTTGTCACCAAAGTGGATAACCTCACATTTATCCACATTATACTGAACTGCCATGTATTAGCCCACTCAGTCAGTCTGTCCAAATCACACTGCAACACCTCTGCATCTTCCTCACAACTCACCCATCCGCCTAGCTTTGTGTCATCTGTACATCTGGGATTTAGTTCCCTCATCAAGATATTTGCCCTAAATAGTGTTTCATGCAGTCTTTGCATGGAATCTTGTAAATTACAGACAAAAGATCCTGTACCCATCATATGCAAGACTAACGTCATTTACAGGATTCCATACAAAGACTGCATAAAACATTATACAGGGCTAACAGACACACAACTAGCAATCCGTATGAACACCAACTCGCCACTAAATACCACGACCAGCCGTCACTAGTAGCCATACACACAGATGACAAGGACCATAAGTTCAATTGGGATAACTGGTTGGCATGGACGGGTTGGACCGAAAGGTCTGTTTCCATGCTGCATATCTCTATGACTCTATGATAAGCTAAACAGAAGACAGCCAAAGAATTCCTCAAAGCATGGCACACATCCACGGACTCTATCAACAAACACACTGACCTGGACCCAATATACCAGCCACTACAACGACCAACCAGAACTGGCAACGTGAAGCAGCAGAACGGAGCCAAATAAATTCCAGAAGACACAGTACAGCAGCGCTTCACAAGAAGCTCCAAGTCAATGAGGATGTCACCTAGACAGGGGATGAAACATCTGAAAATCAACTTCCCAGCTCCGTGGACATACCCACAACCACAGTAACAGGCACCTGAGCTACAAATCTTTACACAAATCTTAATATATATTGTGATTGGCTGGAATTCTAGCACTAATCTCTGTGGTACACCACTATTCACTCCCTGTCATTTGGAAAAAGGCACATTTATTCTTTCTCCTTGTTTCCTGTCTACCAGGCAGTTTTCTATCTATCTATCCAATGCTTTCTTAATGATTTCCTATTTGACACAATTCCTAATATCACCTCAACAGTTTGGGGGTCTTTAACCAACACTTATTAATGATTTTTGCCCCTTTGTATTTCTTAGCTCTACCCATACATAATATCACGGGTTCCCTATAGTGCAGAAAGAGGCCATTCGGCCCATTGAGACTGCATTGAACTTCCGAAGCACATCCGTCCCAGACCCAACCCAACTCTATCCCTGTAACCTTGCATTTATCATGGCTAATCCACCTAACCCACACACTACAGGGCAATTTAGCATGGGCAATCCACTTCATCTACACATCTTTGGACTCTGGGAGGAAACCAGAGCAGTTGACAGCAAACCACTGGGTAGAGTGTGCAAACTCCAAACAGACAGTCACCTGAGAGTGGAATTCACTGGGATCCTGGCACTCTGAGGCAGCAGTGCTAATCACTGTATCACCATGCCACAAAATTACACAGATTGCACATCCTCGTTTGTTGTTCCATGAGAGTCATAGAACCACAGAACTGTACAGCATGGAAACAGACTTTTCAGCCCAACTCATCCATGTCTACATTTCTCATTTGCTAGTAATTCAACACCTCTGCTTTTTCCTTTTTGTCTGACCTTCTTAAATATTGAATACTCCGGGATGTTCAGTTCCGAGGCCTGGTCACTCTGCAGTCTTGTCTCCATAATCCCAACTGTCTTTTTCCATCTATTTGCATTATCAATTCATGCACTTTATTATGAATGCTCCCAGCACTAAGATACAAAGCTTTAAGGATCGTCCTCTTAACATTACTTGTCCCATTCCGATTATTTTTTACCGTGCCCCTGTTTGATCCAGGCCCTTCATTTGTCTGTGTATCATTTTTCTTATTCCCTTTCTTTCTTTTGTTCTTGTCTCTGATTTCTGTTCCCCTACCTCCCACATATTCCCACACCCCTACCTCCTTGCACAGGTTCCCATACCCCTACCTCCTCCCACAGATTCCCATACCCTACCTCCTCCCACAGATTCCCATACCCCTACCTCCTTGCA
>NC_057722.1:83079082-83114713 GCF_004010195.1 Chiloscyllium plagiosum | reverse complement strand
GTGTTGCTGGAAAAGCGCAGCAGGTAAGGCAGCATCCAAGGAGCAGGAGAATTGACGTTTCGGGCATGCCCGAAACGTTGATTCTCCTGCTCCTTGGATGCTGACTAACCTGCTGCGCTTTTCCAGAAACACATTTTCAGCTCCCAACTCCTGTACTCAATACTCTGACCAATAAAGGAAAACATACCAAACACCTTCTTCACTATCCTATCTACCTGCGACTCCACTTTCAAGGAGCTATGAACCTGCACTCCTAGGTCTCTTTGTTCAGCAATACTCCCTAGGACCTTACCATTAAGTGTATAAGTCCTGCGAAGATTTGCTTTCCCAGAATGCAGCACTTCGCATTTATTTGAATTAAACTCCATCTGCCACTTCTCAGCCCATTGGCCCATCTGGTCCAGATCCTGTTGTAATCAGAGGTAACCCTCTTCGCTGTCTACTACACCTCCAATTTTGGTGTCATTTGCAAACTGTCATTTCCGGTGGTGATGCCATTTTGTATGGTGAAGTCATTTCCTGTTCTTTTTCTCATAGGGTGGTAAATGGGGTCCAAGTCAATGCGTTTGTTGATAGAGGTCTGTGCTTCTAGGAATTCTCGTGCGTGTCTCTGTTTGGCTTGTCCTAGGATGGATGTGTTGTCCCAGTCGAATTGGGTGTCCTTCCTCATCTGTGTGTAAGGACAATAGTGAGAGAGGGTCATGTTGTTTTGTGGCTAGTTGATGTTCATGTATCCAGGTGGCTAGTTTTCTGCCTGTTTGTCCAATGTAGTGTTTGTTACAGTTCTTGCACGGTATTTTGTAAATGACATTAGTTTTGCTCGTTGTCTGTATAGGGTCTTTCATTAGTTGCTGTTTTAGTGTGTTGGTGGGTTTGTGGGCTACCATGATGCCAAGGGGTCTGACTAATCTGGCAGTCATTTCTGAGTTGTCTTTGATGTAGCGGAGAGTGGCTGAGTTTCTGGACGCGTTTTGTCTGCTTGCTTGGGTTTGTTGCTGAGAAATCAGTGGATTGTGTTCTTTTAAAATACACGGTATAGGTGATTTTCCTCTGCTCTGCGTAGTTCCTCTGTGCTGCAGTCTGTGGTGGCTCATTGAAATAATGTTCTAAAGCAGCTTTGTTGTGGATGTTGGGATGATTGCTTTTGTAGTTCAATATTTGGTCAGTATGTGTTTTTTTCTTGTAAACGCTGGTTTGAAGTTTAGCTGTTCGCTCTACTATGACATCTAGGAATGGTAAGGATATTAGTGATGGTCTTGAAGGATTCCTCTAATTTGGTTTGTTTAGTGATGACAAAGGTGTCATCCACGTAGTGGACCCAAAGTTTGGAGTGAATGGTTGGCAGAGCTGTTTGTTCAAGTCTCGGCATTACCGTCTCTGCTAAGAACTCTGTTATCAGAGATCCCATGGGTGTTCCATTGGTTTGTCTGTAGGTTTTGTTGTTGAAGGTGAAGTGGGTGGTAATGCATAGGTCCATTAGCTTGATGATACTGTCCTTGCTGATGAAGTTGGTGGTGTTTGGTGCATGTGTCTTTGCATCTTCTAATAGTGTAGTCAGTGTTTCCTTGGCCAGGTTGATGATGATTGATGTGAACAGGGCTGTTACATCAAAGGAGACCATTATTTCATCCTCTTCTATCTTAGTGTCTTTGATGGTCTTCAGGAATTCTTGGGTGGAGTGGATGGAGTGGCGTGAGCCTTCTACTCAGTGTTTCAATGTTTGGTGTAGCTCCTTGGCTAATCTGTAAGTTGGTGTTCCAGGTAGCGAGACTATGGGTCTGAGGGGGGCTCCTGGTTTGTGAATTTTGGGTAATCCATAGAAGCGTGGTGGGTTGCATCGCTTAGTTTCATTTTTTGGAAGTCGGTCTGATTTATTTCTCCAGATTTCTGAAGTTTTTTGAGTACGGCTGTGATTCAGTTCTCTCGTTTTAGGGTTGGGTCTATCGCTACTTGTTGGTAAGTGTTGGTACCTGCAAGTGGTGCGTTCACTTTTCCAAAGTAGTCTCTTTGATTTAAAATCTCCATGTACAGCGCATCATCCGCCGTCACTTCCGCCACCTCCAAACAGACCCCAGCACCAAGGATATATTTCCCTCCCCTCCCCTATCAGCTTTCCGTAGAGACCACTCACTCCGCGACTCCCTTGTCAGATCCACACACCCCACCGACCCAACCTCCACTCCCGGCACCTTCCCTTGCAACCGCAGGAGGTGCAACACTTGCGCCCACACCTCCCCCCTCACTTCTCTCCAAGGCCCCAAGGGAAACTTCCATATCCGCCACAGATTCACCTGCACCTCCACCCACATCATCTACTGCATCCGCTGCAGCCGGTGTGGCCTCCTCTATATTGGGGAGACAGGCCGCCTACTTGCGGAGCGATTCAGAGAGCACCTCTGGGCCACCCGGACGAACCAACCCAACCAACCTGTGGCACAGCATTTCAACTCCCCCTCCCACTCCACCGAGGATATGCAGGTCATTGGACTCATCCACCGCCAAACCACAACCCTCCCTACCTTTTATCTTCTCCTGCTGAACACTCTCTGCTCATTCCTGAGGAAGGGCCTGTGCCCGAATCTCCTGTTCCCTGGATGCTGCCTGACCTGCTGTGCTGTTCCAGCAATAAAGTTTCAACTTTGATCTCGAGCATCTGCAGACCTCACTTTCTCCTCTTTGATTTAAAATGACAGTCAAGCATCCTTTGTCTGCAGGTAAGATAACAATGTGTTTATTTTTTTTAGTCTTTCTAGTGCTTTCCTTTCTTATGTATTGAGTGTGTTTCCTTCCTTTTTCCTGCTTAATGTTGGTGCAACTACCAGTCTGAGAGTTTGCTGGGTTTCTTCTGTGAGTTGGGGGTAAGTTTAAAGGAGATGTGAGAGGCAGGTTGTTTTACATTGATGGTGACAAGCTGCCAGAGGAGATGGTGGAAACAGATACAATGCAACATTCAAGAGGCATCATGACAGATGTATGAATAGGCAGGAAATAGAGAGATACGGACCCCGTAGAGGCAGAAGGATTTTAGTTTAGAAAGGCATCATGTGATGGCACAGTGTTGATGGGCCGAAGGGCCTGTTCCTGTGCTGTAACATTCTTTGTTCTTCGAAATAGGGAAGAGTATAAGACTAACATATTGCAATAAAGACAAAGGTGGGACCAACAAATCCCGTGAATCCTGGATTTTAAGGGATAGATATGATTGGGTAAAGAGCAAAAGGGAGACTTATGGTATAGATACAGAGAGTTGAAAACAGCAGGAGCTATAGAGGAGTCCAAAACGTGTAAGGTGAAACCTAAAAAGGAAAAGGGACCATGAAAGGAAATTGGCAAATTATAATAAAAATTATTTTATAAGTACAGCAAAAGAATAACTATGCAAGGAAAAGGGACCATGAAAGGAAATTGGCAAATTATAATAAAAATTATTTTATATTAAAAGCAAAAGAATAACTATGCAAAGAGTAGGGCCATTAAGGTCTACAGTGGTTTATTGTGGGACCAAAGGATGTGAGGAGAGTTCCAAGTGAATTCTCATGAAAAAAATGATGTGTGTCAAAATCAGGGAGAATGACTGAGGTGTAATTAAAGGGATTAGCATAGACATAGAGAAGGTTCTGAGTGATCTGGGAGGCTTTGTTATGGATCTGGCCAGACGTCCTCAAAATATTTTAAGAAGATAGCCTAGACCCTAACATTTTCTTATTTTAAAGGCAGGTATGACGTGGATATTCCAGGAGTGATGCAGCTGGTCAAACCACTCGGCTTTAAGCAAACAGAATTTATTCACACACTGCAGTTGAAAAGCAAACAATGAATTTAGAATAAGATCATAGAATCCTTACAGTGTGAAACAGGCCATTAGGCCCAATGAGTCCATAACGACCCTCTGAAGAATGATCCACCCAGACCCATTACGCTACATTTACCTCTTATTAATGAACCTAACCCACACATCCCTGAATACTATGTGAAATTTACTATGGCTAATTCACCTAACCTTTGGATTGTGGGAGGAAACCAGCGCAAATCCATGCAGACACAGGGAGATTGTGCAAACTTCACACAGACAGTTGCCTGAGGCTAGATTCGAACCTGGGTCCCTGGCGCTGTGAGGCACCAAGTCAACTGGATATAACAACTTGACTAATGAGCTTTTCCAATTCCTGCAACATCCCATAAACACACCCCCTTGGCAAAAGGTAATTCAAACACAGGTTCTTACAAGCAGGAGAGATTTCAGAGAGAAAGTCAGTCAGGAATCGTCTGCTGAAGCTTGGAACCTTTTCTCTGCACTGCAGCAGCTTCTGACTGTTACAACTAAAAAATAATGAGAAAATCCCTGAACAGGGAGAACTAATCACTCTTCTGCCATTATTAAGCTAGGCTCTAGCCCAGACATTTCAGCACCTCTGCCTTTATGACCACTCTTGAAAAACAACAAAGGACAAAATAACCTTGTAAAGGGGCAGCAGCATCACAGCTTAAAAATGGATAAATATCCAGGGATAGCTGAAGGGTATCTCAGGTTGTTGAGTTAGGCAAGGAATGGAAACAGTAGAGGCGCTGGTAATAATTTTAAATTTCTTTCTGGCCACAGGAGAGGTACCAGAGAACCAGTTGTTAGCACTGCTGCCTCACAGCACCAGGGACCCAGGTTCGATTCCAGCCTCGGGTGACCGTCTGTGTGGATTTTGCACATTTTCCCCGTGTCTGTGTGGATTTCCTCCAGGTGCTCCGGTTTCCTCCCACAGTCCAAAGATGTGTGCAGATCAGGTGAATTGGCCTTGCTAAATTGCCCATAGTTTTAGGTATATTAGTCAGAGGGAAATTCGTCTGGAGGGTTGGTGTGAACTTAGGGTCATAGAGATGTACAGCATGGAAACAGACCCTTCAGTCCAACCTGTCCATGCCGAACAGATATTCCAACCCAATCTAGTCCCACCTGCCAGCACCCGGCCCATATACCTCCAAACCCTTCCTATTCATATACCCATCCAAATGCCTCTTAAATGTTGCAATTGTACACAGCCCCAGCCTGTTCAGCCTCTTCCTATAGCTCAAATTCTCCAACCCTGGCAACATCCTTGTAAATCTTTTCTGAACCCTTTCAAGTTTCACAACGTCTTTCCAACAGGAAGGAGACCAGAATTGCACACAATATTCCAACAGTGGCCTAACCAATGTTAGAATGAAGGACCTGTTTCCATGCTGTAGGGAATCTAATCTAACCTGATCAGCCAATGTGATCCAGTTATTCAAAAAGGGAGCAAGGGATAAACCAGGAAACTACGAGGTGTCAGTGAGGGCAATTCATTCAATGTGGTCTGGACTTTAGCAAGGCTTTTGATAAGGTCTGACATGGGAGACTGATAGTGATGGTAAGAGCCATGGGAATCAAGCAAACTTGGCAGATTGGATCCAGAATTGGCTGAGGATGCAGAGGGTGATGGTTGAGGGATGTCTTTTTTTAGCCCTTTTTTTAACTGCATCCATTGGGGTCCCACGGGGTCAGTGTTGAGGCTGTTGTTGTTTATAGTTTATATACATGATTTACACTTGAATGTAGGAAAGTTAATCAGTAAGTTTGCTGACCATATGAAATTGGCAGGGTGGTAAATAGTGGGTAGGATAACTTTAGGTTACAGGAGAACAGAAATAGACTGGTCAGATGGATTGATCAGTGACAGATGGAATTCAATCAATAAGTGTGAGATGCTGCATTTGGACTGGACAAACATGACAAAGGAATACATGATGAACGGTAGGACTCTAGGTAGCACTGAGGATCAGATGGACCTTAGTATGTATGTGCACTGGTCTGTTAAAGTATCAGGACAGGTGAATACAACAGTTATGAAGGCGTAGGGATACTTGCCTTTCTTGGCTGAGACACAGAGTTTAAGAACAGGGAGGTGATGTTGGAACTGTGTAAAATGTTGATTAGGTAACAGCTAGAGTATTGTGTGCAGTTCTGGAAGCCACATTATAGAAGGGATGTGATTGAATTGGAAAGGGTGCAGAGGAGATTTACCAGCATGTTACCTTAGCTGGAGAATTTCAGCGATGTAAAGAAATTGGACAACTGGAGTTGCTTTCCTTGGAACAGAAGAGACTGAGCGGCAACATCTGGAGATGTATAAAATATTGAGGGGCATAGCATGGGGAGATAGGAAGAAACGCTTCCTGTTGATGGAAGGATCAATGACCGGGGGCAGAGCCTTAAGGTAAGGAGCAGGAGGTTTAGAGAGGATCTGAGGACAAGAACTTCCCCCAGACGGTGATATGAATCTGGAACTCACTGCCTATGGGGGTTGAAGAGGCTGAAACCCTCAGAACATTTAAGAAGTATTTAGATGTGCACTTACGATGCCAAGGTATACAAGACTATGGGCCAAGAGCTGGACAGTGAGATTAGAATAATTAGGTGGTTGCTTTTGACTGGCGCAGACTCAATGGGCCGAAGGGTCTCTTTCTGTGCTGTCGATCTCCATGACTCTATGACAGTCAAGCACAGGATGTGCAGGTGCTGCTACAGACAGACAATGTGCTAAACTGTTTCCACTTCAGCCACTGAGATAATCTCTTTTTTTAAAAAAAGCCTCAAATGGTAAACAATAAACAATGAAATATGCACGGAAAAGCAGGTCAAAAATAAAATACAGATGCCTTTGTGCAGCCTATAAATATGACATAATCATCACTTTGGTGCATTCTGATGAATTCAGCTCCCAAACTCTGCAGCTGGAAGGGAACTGACTCCCGATTTAGACCCCTGTAAGAAGTTTCTTTACACTGTCTCTAGTTGATTCTTCCTGATCTAAACAATAGCCTCAATGCCATCTGCTCATCAGCAGCTCACAACTATTGTAGTCAGATGACTCAGTCAAAAAGTGCAATTGTCTGCTCCTGGAACACATGATATTTTATCAGCATCGTTTCCTATTATTAGGAACACAAGTATTTCTGGAATCCCTGCTCAAACAGGAGAGCTGTACTGACCTTTTCTTCAATGTGTTTGAAGATCACACAGGTTGATTCCAGGATTAACCTGTTAATTTTCACTTTTAGATTAGACATGAGACTAAATACTCGGAATACACAACAGCTCCAACAGCATTTATATGGAGAAAAGCTGAGTAAATGTTGTAAATGGGAAACCTTTAACAAAAAGAAAATCTGTGCAAAAGTTAGGAATCCCCTGTGTAGTTCCTGCACTTTCTGTTGTTTTATATTTCTGATAAATTCTAACTCCTCTGTACAATGCAAGTCAAATGTTGTGACAATTTGAAAAAAAATTGAGCACAAGGTTTTTTTTAATCCATGGGATAAATGCACTTTCTGTGTCGTAAGAAAAAATAAATACATTGCTCTGTACCACATTGACAGGACATCACTTAGGTCACTTTTCCAGTCTTTGACAATGACAAGAATTCACCTCCTATCCAGTATGAGCAGATGTGTTACAATTCCTCCCTATTTCACAGTACAAACACTGCCTGTAAAGAGCTACAGCTGGGCTTTGAGTTAAAGGCAAAGCTGAGCTCTGCCAGGAGGCAGAATGGTGACATAAACACCAGGCCACAGCCACCTCCCGAGACTGTTCCAATTGTGGTTGCTTCTGTCGATGCCAACGTTTTGGTCCCACAAACCACAAAAGAGTTACAAATCAGAAAAATGTGAAATTATTACAGAAAGCAGAATATTCACTTTTATTGAAGCTAATAAAGGAGAAACACCACCCCCCAACTTTACAATTTTTTTTTTAAATGTTTGCACTTTTTCATGGGACCCCCAATCCAGCAGATAGGCATTTTGTTTTAAAGTTCAGTTTTAGTCAAGGCTATCTGTCAAAACCAATTCCTCAACAGCTGATCTTCTGTCACGTCACATGATGTTTTATATCTGCACAATAACATCAACATAGTCGATTAAATTTACAGCACCATTAACCTTCCCAGAAGTTTAGCTTGTTGTGACAGAAGCTGGTGAATGTTGTTGAGTTGTAGAGTTTTGGGGGTAACCTGCATGTCAGAGAAGGGTGACAGAGGTCAATGAGGTGTAATCTTTCATTCTGCTCCAAGGCTGTCAGCTTCCCTCGAATGTCTCGCACATTGATATACATTTCCATTATGCAGTGCATAAAGGAGAAAGGAAAGCCAAATACATTGCTTGCCAATCAAATGTAACATATTTTGAGGTTAATGTTTGTGAAGTATTCGATGCGAAAACATGAAAATCATTTTATGAGCTGTGTTCTGCATTTTGCAATCTGCCTTTCCATTAATGTGTAAAATAAATTGATGCAGCACGATATGCACTGCATAAAATGTGTGAGATGGATGTGGAGAAAAGGAAAAGAGACAGGAGGGATATGCATGTGACTCTGAAACTGGGTAAAGCAGGATATGTAAGAGGCTTTAGGAAAACTGGCAAAGTACAGATTTCACACTAATGTATTGATGTCTCTGTGTTACGACATGGAGTAAACCCTCCTGCTTAATTTAAACCAGCAACACAGAAAAGAATTATCACGTGCAGTAATCTGTGGAAATTCGAGAGGCCAAAAACTATTTTAAAGTAAAAATTAACAACTTTATTTCTTAAAGTACAACAGAGAATATTTAACTAACAACTAATTACAGCTCTTCCTCTAACCTTTCTTTTGCCTTCCCCTTCTATAATACTGGTCCAATAAAACCCCCTGATTAAGATTTACCAAAATTCAAAGTTTCAAAACCAGCCAGATGTTGAATCTTCTATTTATTTTCTCCTCTGTGTTCTTTTCTTCTTAGGGATTTCTATTTCACAGGTTACCGATCGATAAAGATACCTTTAAGAGAGCTGCTTTTTGGGCAGTCTGTACATGCTGGTGGCTTGGCAGTTCTTCCAAATGTTCAATTTTCCCTGGTCTTATACCCCCAAAGCATCAGATTCTTTCATTGGCTTTTAAGATTGTCAACATACTAAATTCAAACTTGATTGGAGTTTGGTATTTTTAGGGGTACAATTTAAAATCATTGGCCTAATTCAAATTTGTTTTGTCATCTCCAGGCAACCAGCTAATTGAGTTGTTCGACCAAATGTTATATTATGTCTTGTTCAGAACACTTGGTGCTGTGTCAGGTAGCTCTGCTAGCTTTTAACGCTCTTAAAGGTACAGTACACCCAAATCTACATAATACTCTGAAAAGACTAAGATCTTGCTGGCACCCTGGAAACATTTTCTGTTACAACACAACAACATGAAAAAGGACATGTTGGAGCTGACAGGCAATGGTTGCTTCTGAAGCATCTCTGCAGCCCCTTTTATTTATTGATAAACTTCTAACAATACAATGATAATTAATACGTGTGTGGTAGAAGGGTCATCACCCACTGGAGTGACTGATAATTGATTCTAGCACAAAGCAAACCACAACATAATTGTGACCATAGCCACGATTCCAGCTTGGGGCAAGGTCATAGTGTGGAAGTCAAGATAAATCCCAAACTATCTAGACATCATCAAAAATCACAGAACACCAGATTATAGTCCAACAGGTTTATATGGAAGCACTAGCTTTCGGAGCACTGCTCCTTCATCAGGTAGTTATGTTAGACTATAATCTGGTGTTCTGTGATTTTTAACTTTGTACACCCCAGTCCAGCATTGGCACCTCCAAATCATTCCTGAACATCAGCAGCACAGGGCTTGTAAACTGTGAAAGTATTCATATTTTAAAAATGCTTGAAGGAAGCACACTTGCTTAGTTATGGGTAAAGAACAGGGTGATGATACTAACTGACCAAGTCTTTTAAAGATACAACGTGTGCACAACAGAATGATTGTTTTCATCGATGCTGCAATATTCTGTAAGTGAATGATTAGTGTAGGCCCAATCAGCCTTCCTTCCCAAATACATCAGAAAGTCAGAGATAGCCAATAAGTGACAGTGAATTGTCATGTGACAAGAGAGTGGAGATTGAAATCTGGAGAAAATGTCCCCCGCATTAATGTAAAGCTTGGGAAAGGATTCAGGAGCTTCTTATGATTAAGGGAGGGTAGAAAACTCATGACAGAAGAGACCAATAAATTCCCAGTGGAATCCCTTCACCTGTTCCTATGAGGAATACTGGACCAGAATAAAACTTTGCGGGTCTATTTTGACCCCGGGTTCTCTTCTTGTAGGTTTGCCTGAAATATATGAATTTTAATCCTCATCTTCCAATTGAAATCTCATACATCTCATTCCCATCTGCATATTTACAGAAGGAGGCACTAAACTCTAGTGGGAGTCCCTCTTTCTTGTTCAGTAGAGGAAGATTGGAAATCTGGGAAACAGAATGGTATTAGTGTAGGTGTCTGAGGTGTCTGCTCTTCTGTTTTTATATTAAAGCAATTGAATGTTAGGGAGTGATTTTCAGGTAGATGTTCTGTCATGTAGTTCAGAAAATGATTCTAACCCTAGTCCCAGTACCACAACTGATAATATCAGCTGAACCCTGAGACTGGGTTATTGCATACCCTCCCAGTTAGATACTTTATCACTTACTTTCACCATTTCAATATAGACTTACTGCTTTGATCTTAATTACATAAAATACAACTTGATATTTAAAACAAAAACATTGGGACTGTTCTTATAACAAAACTTCAAAAGGACTGGAACAACCTATAACTGTGGCTTATGTTCCACATGCTGCAGAATTAAGGTCACCTTCCTGAATCTCTTATCAGTGTGTTGGCATTGCCAATATCAGATAAAATCAGTACGTCCCTTTCAACATGCAAAAAAAAACTGTTCTTCAAAGCCTTGAACCCAAATCTAAAGGTGATTATCGTCTGTCTAGTACTGGAAGGCACAGATGTGGCATTCAGTGAATCTCTTTTCAGTCAATTGCCTTGTCCTTGTTAATTGGGCTGTACTTTTGTTAGGAATTTGTTTGTAGCAAAGTCTAGCTTTTTGTGTGAAATATATAATGACATGTGTAAGCCTGCCTTGTATTTTACAACATGCATGGATGCTTGTGCTGAATGCACGTGAATGAGACTAATCATGATCACTGAAGTCAACACGGAATAAACCCTAAAAGATGAGCCCATTATCTCTGCACCATCTTTACCAAGTCACAGATGTCCAGCTTTCATCATTCCATTCTTGACTTACCTCAACAGAGTGAATAAATCTTGTAGTTGCTATCTTGAATTTAATTGTGATTCATTGGACTTTGAACAAAATAATCTTTTTGAAACTTTTCTAAGGAATAATGATAACAAAAGGATGTGTTGAAATGACACTTTATCAGCTTTGAATGATATTCAGCCAAAATATGGGAAGTGCTGCCAGCTGTATCCCATTCTCATTCCAAGTACCTTCACATTTCAGTGTTTCCTTCAACTTTAGAAGATAATGTTTCTCATTTTTATCCATCCGTCTCTTTATGTTTTACATTGAATAGCTTGACTACATCATAATGAGCCTGATTCTGATCTCTAGTATGATTGGTTCTATTCCACTATTGGCATGCCAATGGTATTCTGCTGACTATTTTGAGAATTTGTATTCAGAGCTGTAAGGCTGGGATATGGAATTATATTCTCATAAAAATCTGTTTAGCTCAGGTATAATGACAAGCTTCGATCACCTCTTGATTTTTCTTTAATTTCCTTTTTGTGCAGGCATAAGAAAATTGGAGGTTAAATTCATCACCAAAGCAAAATTTGTTCACTCTGTGTGTATTGCATGGTCTAGTTTTACTTCATTGTCACTGATTATTAAAATGTCTTTGCTTATTTGTACAGGTCTCTGGAATCATTCTTACCAAATTAAATCCAGCAATCTGATAAGTTTTCACAGAATGTTTATTAACAACACTTTTCACTGCCTCTTGACACTATCTATACACTGCAGATGGATATATAAATGTTGGTAAAAACAGAAAATGCTGCAAAGACTCAACAGGTCTGGAAGCATACGTAGAGATAAATCAGAGTTAACGTTTCGGATGCAGTAATCGCCTCCAGAACTCTGAAGTTCTGAGAAAGGGTCACTGGACCCGAAACATTAACTCTGATTTCTCACCGGAGATGCTATGAGACTTGCTGAGTCTTTGCAGCAACTTCTGTTTCTGATTTCCAGCATTTGCAGTTCCTTCCTTTTTTTGTAATTGTTAACATCTGCAAACATATGACTGAAGAACATCCCTTCTGATTAATTCAACATTCACACAATTCCCATACATATAGAGAACATAGAACACAGAACAGTACAACACAGTACCGGCCCTTTGGCCCTCAATGTTGTGAGACCTTTTATCTTATTCTAAGATCAAATTAATCTATGAACCCGACATTTTACTACCATCCATGTGCCCATCCAAGGGTCGCTTAAATATCCCGACTGTATTTGACTCTACTCCCACCATTGGCAGTGCATTCTATCCACTCACTACTCTCTGTGTAAAGAACCTACCTCTGACATATCCCCTAAATACTCCTCCAATCACCTTAAAATTACATCCCCTCGTGATAGCCATTTCCACCCTGGGAAAAATACTCTGGCTATCCACTCTATCGATGCCTCTCATCATCTTGCGCACCTCTATCAAGTCACCTCTCACCCTTCTTTGCTCCAATGAGAAAAACCTTAGCTCCCTCAACCTTTCTTCATAAGACATGCCCTCCAGTCCAGGCAGCATCCTGGTAATTCTCCTCTGCACCCTCTCTAAAGCTTCCACATCTTTCCCATATGAGGGACCATGTGAGGAACACAATATTCCAAGTGTGATCTAACCAGGGTTCTACAGAGCTGCAGCATAACCTCACAGTTCTTAAACTCAATCTCCCTGCTAATGAAAGCCAACACACCATTTATCTCCTTAACAACTCTATCAACTTGGGTGGCAACTTTGAGGGATCTATGGACATGAACCCCAAGATTAGATTAGATTCCCTACAGTGTGGAAACAGGCCCTTCGACCCAACAAATCCACACCGACCCGCCGAAGAGTAACCCACCTAGACCCATTCCCATAGCCTATATTTACCCCTAACTAATGCACCTAACACTATGGGCAATTTAGCATGGCCAATTCACCTGACCTGCACATCTTTGGACAGTGGGAGGAAACCGGAGCACCCGGAGGAAACCCACGCAGACACGGGGAGAATGTGCAAACTCCACACAGACAGTCACCCGAGGCTGGAATTAAATCCGGGGCCGGGGCTGTGAGGTAGCAGTGCTAACCACCATGCCACCCTAATATCCCTCCGTTCCTCCACACTTCCAAGAATCCTGCCTTTAACCCTGTAATCTACATTCAACCTTCCAAAGTGAATCATGTCACACTTTTCCATTTTGAACTCCATCTGCCACTTCTCAGCCTAGTTCTGCACCCTGTGTGGTGCTGGAAAAGCACAGCCGGTCAGGCAGAATCTAAGGAGCAGGAGAGTCGACGTTTCGAGCATAAGTTCATCATCAGCTCTTCCTGACGAAGAGCTTATGCTTGAAATGTCAATACTCCTGCTCCTCAGATGCTGACTGACCGGCTGTGCTTTTCCAGCACCACATTCTTTGACTCTGATCTTCAGCATCTGTAGTCCTCACTTTCTCCCAGTTCTGCATGCTGTCAATGTCCTGTAGCAACCTACAACAGCCTTCCACACTATCCATTACTTCACCAATCTTTGTCTCATTAGCAAATTTACTAATCCACACTTCCACTTCCTCATCCAAGTCATTTATAAAAATCAAAGAGCCGAGTTCCCAGAACTGATCCCTGCAGAACACCACCAGTCACCAAGCTCCAGGCTGAATATTTTCCATCTACTACCACCCTCTGTCTTCTATGGACCAGCCAATTCTGTATCCAGACAGACAAATTTCCCTGTATCCCATGCCTCCTTACTCTCTGAATGAGCCTGCCATGGGGAACATTATCAAACGCCTTGCTAAAATCTATGTACACCACATCCACTGCTTTACCTTCATCAATGTGTTTTGTCACATCCTCAAATAATTCATTAAGGTTTGTGAGGCATGACCTACCTCTCACAAAGCCATGCTGACTGT
This sequence comes from Chiloscyllium plagiosum, assembly GCF_004010195.1. Taxonomy (NCBI): domain Eukaryota; kingdom Metazoa; phylum Chordata; class Chondrichthyes; order Orectolobiformes; family Hemiscylliidae; genus Chiloscyllium; species Chiloscyllium plagiosum. The sequence goes on along the minus strand of NC_057722.1, from coordinate 83,100,659 downwards.
CTCTAATAAAGTTATGGTTTTCCAAGTAATCACAAATCCTGACTCTCAAAATCCTCTCCGATAATTTGCCCACCACTAACATAAGACTGACTGGTCTGTAATTCCCAGGATTATCCCTATTCCCTTTCTTGAAGGAAATAACATTTTCTGCCCTCAATCATCCGGTACAACTCCAGTTGATAGTAAGGACACAAAGATCATCGCCAAAGGTGCAGCAATCTCTTCTCTCGCATCCTGTAGGAATCTCGGGTATGTCCCATCTGGCTCGGGAACTTATCTATCTTCATGTTTTTCAAAATTTTCAGCACATCCTCCTTCTTAACATCAACCTGTTTGAGCATATTAGTCTGTTTCATGCTGTCCTCACAAACATCAAAGTTCCTCAGAGTAGTGAATACTGAAGCAAAGTATTCATTCGGGACTTCCACTACCTCCTTCAACTCCAGGTGCAGGTTCCTCCACTATTCCTGATTGGCGCCACCTTTACTCTGGCATCCTCTTGTTCCTCACATAAGTATGGAATGCCTCAGGATTTTCCTTAATCCTACCCATTGAAGCTTTTTCATGCTCCCTTCTAACTCTTCCAAGTCCATTCTTTCATTCCTTCCTGGTTACCTTGTAACCCTCTAGAACCGTGTCTGATCCTTGTGTCTCCAACCTTAAGTAAGCTTCCTTCTTCTTCTTGACTAGATGTTCCACATCCCTTGTCACCTACTTGAAGTCACATTGTTTTTGAATAACCAAATACTGCTTTCCAGAATATTTTTTAGAACGCTTACCACTTAATCCAAGGAATTAAAAAAAAACATAAATCCATTGAATCCATCAAGCCCCTCCCATCTATGTTTCAAGATATTTCTGAAAGCTTTGTCCTAGGCAGTGTCATGAATATTTGTCAGGTACCTTATCAATTTGTCAGTTTGATAACACATGGAGCAGTTGAAACAAATAGTATTTAAGTGGAAGCTAATGAAGTATATGAGGGAGAAAAAAAGTAAAAGGACGTTGTGATAGGGTTAAAGGAGTTCAGATCGAAGGAGTATCATCTCGAACATTGACCAGTTGTTACAAATTGTCAGTTTTTTGGCTTTGGATTAATGCCGTGTGGTTATATGAAATGCTTTGTCTTATCAACAGGATTAAAATATGCTAGAAGATAACAGAAAAGAATAAAAGAAAACAGGACCACTGTAGGCTCATGAGATTAAGATTAAGTCCAGAAATGTGGATTGACCATGCAAAAACATTATCTGGGATGTGTAGTGAGGTGGACTAGCCATAGGAAATGTTAGGTTAAAGAGGTAGAGTCGGGGGCTGGCTCTGGTTAGGATGTTTTGCAGACTCGATGGGCTGAATGGTCTCCTTCCACATTGGGGATCCTATGATTACTATTTGTCTGGAGTACAAACATGACAGGCTGCACATCGTATTTGTGGTATGATTCCAATTTACACTTGTGCTGAAGTGTTTTGTGGGCGTATACATTGCTGTGTGCAACTAGAGCATTTTTTTTTCAGAAGTCTACTTATGAAAAGTACAAAACTCTCATTGTACAAATGGAGCCAAATTTTGAGCACTGTATTTCTGCCAAGGCTTAAAAATTCTGTCATGCTGTCCTTTCTGCAGCAGGAAAACAGGCAATTGAGAGTTCAATAAAGTGGACAACATGCACACAGTCATTCAGTTCTGGGAATGCACGAGAAGCCATACACGTCTAACACTTGCAATTTCTTCAGGCACTCAGCAGCTGAACATTACCAGTTGAAAGGTTTTGCTTCGTTTACTGGGAATTGTGGAGGATCAAGAATGTTTCAAACAGACTGACCTTGCTGAGTCCTCTGCAATAAATGCCAACTGTCTATTAGGCCATAGCATGCACCCATGCTCACTTCAATACTTGCCTCAAGAGGATAGTGGGTCAGTTTTCTGCAGCTTTGTAGCCACCTTCATTGGGGATGGAGAGTAAGGCACAATTTGGGCATGTTCTAACTTTTAGACACCAAGAAATTTTCTTCCTTGTTAGAAGGTACAGGCAATAAAATTGAATTAAGCAGTTAAAGCTGAACTATTGCCATCCCGAATGGTGTAACTCTCTATTAGGGGAATCAATGGTGTAGTGGCAATGTCACTAGATTAGCGATCCAGAACCTCAGGTTGATGATCTGGGGACATTTATTCAAATTTGTTCATTAAAAGTCTACAATAAGAAACTAGTAATCTACAATTTAACATTTTTCAGAAAACAGCCTTGGCTTAACAGTCATGATTTTTTCAGAAATTCATAGATTTGATCCCTTACTTTGACTTGGTACTTCAATGTCACAGTTTCGGATGAGACAGTAAACCAAGGTCATGCCTCCCCTTTCATAGTGAATATCACAAATTTCATAGTACTCTTCAAAAGAGAACAAGGACATACATCTAGCGTCTTGTCAGAATTTACTCCCCAACCACCTCTACTAAAACTTTTAATTTGTCATTAATGTCCCTGCTGTATTTGGGAGCTGACGATACTTCAAAAATAATTCATTGACTATGAAACACTTTGGTGCATCGTGATCCTGTGAAATTTGGTAAATAAATACTATTTAAAGGATTTTCTTGAGTTAATGCAATGTACCTCAAAACATTTGATTGATACCATGCTAAACATGGGCTAAGTGCTGGAAGGTAGGACGAGTATAGATTTTTTAAAAAATTCATTCATAGGATGTGGGCATCACTGGCTGGGCCAGCATTTATTGCCCATCCATTATTGCCCAGAGAGCTGTTAAAAATCAACCACAGTGTTATCGGTTTGAAGTTAGGTGTAGGCCAGATCAGGCAAGGATGACAATTTCTTTCCCTAAAAGACATTAGTGAACCAGATGGGTTTTTCTCAACAACCCATAATGGTTTCATGGTCATCATTAGAATCTTAATTCCAGATTTTTAAATTGAATTTCATCTTCTGTCATGAGGGGATTTGAACCCAGGCCCCTAACATATTACTGGGTCTCTGGATTAACAGTCTGGTAATAATACCAGAAGGCTATTACCCCCCCTTGGAAAACTTTGGTTAAGCAGACTTGATGAGCCAAAAAGACTCTTCTGTACTGTATGATTCTGTGAGACCCCTAAGGCCATTTGTGGATTGTGAAGCCCAATTACCCAGCTTCTGATGGAAGTGATGCAGGAAGTCATTTACCACGTATTGTCATTGAGCAACCACATTCTTATTTGACGAGGCCATTCAAAGATGGCACATATGGCTGCCTGCTCAGAATAAAGACATTACAATTGCTACCAGTATCGAGAACCATCACCATATGATGCTGTGTCTGGGGTCACACATTAATTGCGGTTCAGGAAGTCTGGCTATTTCTAATACTTATTCTTGTTGGTGTTCTGGTGCCTGCAGAGCTATGTATGATTAGTCAATGGCATCTTGCATCACTGGGAACCCTCCTATCCTATCAAACCCATGATCTCAGTCCTCATGCTTCTCTCTGCTTAAAGTGGAGACAGAATAAACTGTCTTCTCCTTGTGACATCAATGCTGCAGGCATGCACAATGATCTGTGGTCTGCTGCCATTATCACTGGCTCCAGCCTCTTGTTCCATACAAACTGAGGGCATGACAATTTTGACAGTAACTGACAGCAGTGTCTTGGGCCTGATCTGAGGGAGGAGGTTATGTTTGAGGAGACACAATTTAGTGACCTTTTGTTGAGGGTCATCATCCATCCTCTGCACAATTTCTTTTCTCTGCTGCCTTTGTATCATTTTAAAGGCATATTTCTGCCCGGTGATGGGCTGAATGGCCTCCATTGCAGCCATTAATTTTTTATTTTTCAAGACCTGAGCAAGAAACTGCAACCATTTCCCAAGGTTGACAGCAAGTTTTCTGCTTAGTGACCATTCAAATCCATATTGCTGTTCCAAAAATGCAACATCAGTCCTACTGAGTGAAAAAAAAACTTGTATGAGCTCTAATAACACAGCATTTCCATTAATCCTGTAGGACCTTATGGAAGTGCCTCACTTGAAAGTTGTATGCTGATCCCTTTATCGAGAGTGATTTAGAGGTCCCTGATAGAAGACGTCCAAAATGATGGTTGGGCACCAAGCCAGCAACAGGCACTAATCAACTTCCCCATGAGTTCCCTCTGCATGATTGCAGCATACTCACAGGATACCAGAGTTACTGGGACACCATTCCCAACATGATGATTGGCATGAACCATCGTCAAAGTTATCCAAAACTAACCCATCACCTTTATTCCATCTCTGGATTCCCATAGCACCAAAACCATCTGCATTATGGAACTAGATTTTACAGCCTCAGCATTTTATTGCCTCTAGTCATTGTTAATATGTATACTGTACAGTTTGAGATGGTGAAGAATAATTTGATTATCTTCTGGGAAGATGCTCATTGTTGGTTGCATGTGTCACAGTAATAATTGACAACAGTCATGACATATGGTTGGATTAGAAATGATTCTAGAAATATTTCATTCTACATCATAGAGAAATAGCTGAAAATATATAATTTACAACTTTGACATGACAGCAATGTAAAGCATCCTTGAGCACAAAATGCAATTGGCTTATAAACAACTGAAATGGCAGTGTGGTTTTGTCATGTTTTTATGAGAACACATGAAACTGGGAACCCTATCTCTGTCAAAAGCTACTGAACAGCTGATAGAGCAGGGTGTGAAACATTATTCAGAACAAACTTTTGCATTTATTGTGCCATGGGACATGATGCTCCAAGCACATAAGTTCAGCTTTTGAAGATTTTGATGAAATTACAATACACTGTAGTTCCTAAGTTATCTATATCACCTCTTAGACAGGCAGATGCTTGCTTTGTTTAATCACAGTCTTACAAAATCAACATTAAAATTTGTGCTAAATCTCTAGACATCTAAGAAAACAAACAACCACACATTGTATTCCCAAATTACTTCCTTAGAACGTTTATCAAGCTTGTGATAGATATCATGGTTACTACACCCAAGGAAGGCCATGATACCATTCCTTTCTCACTATTGTGTTTGAACAAATCCTCTCATATTTTTAGCAAATCAGTTTTTTTGTTACAATGGACTGAAACTTGTCTGTATACTGTTCCTCTTCCAGTCCCCCAATAAACACAGACAGAGCCAAAGACTTGGGCAGTCATACTCTCTCACACAGGGGTCAATTTTCACCTAACTCACCCATCAGGAAACTGATGGGATGGAAGCCAACACTGGATTTATTATCCACCCAATTTTACCCACTATCGAAATTAACAGTCATATCAAATCATAATTGCATCTGATTCTGTGGGTTTCCTATTTAGCAAATAATTGTGTAATTATCTACCAAAAAAAATGAGAGGGAAATACAGATAAACACTCACACACATACTTAGGGAATGAGAAACCCAAATAGAAGGCAATTAACATAAAGACACTTACCCATAATCTACTCAGGATTACATCTAGTAAATAGTGAAAAGATGCTAAACTGTCCTAGTTCTATTCTGTAAGAGATGACAGAACTGTATGCATCCAACTTTTCATCAGTCACCACCTTGTCAGAATAATCTGCAGCAGATAAGGTCCTTAAAGAACTCATGATTGATTTGTACACTATCTTCTTTCACACAATCAAGACTGTTTTGAGGCAATTTGTTTCTTTTACAAAACACTGCTTCCATCTTTCAACTGAACCTTTGTGAACTAGATGTGGAGTGATGCAATATTCCGAAGCACAATTACAAATAATCAAAAGTTGTGAAAAATAAGATGGTTTGTGACAACAGGGTTTGATAGTGATTCTCCTTTTAACACAGATGGAAGTTGCAATGTTAAAAATAAATGGCTCTCAAGCAGCCCAGGTGTTTGCTTATGCTGGAGCATTCTGGGCTAGATTGCATTATACACCAGAGAAAGAAGTCCTTTGTTCGCTACATGATGTTATCTGCATGTACTTTTCATAGGGTTGTGTGTTATTTTGATACCAATCAGCACTCCATGAAGAATTTTTTTTTTAGAAATGATTAAACACAACCCCATAAAACAAGCTCAGGCAATATTTCCTTTCAATGTGCTTCTGAATCTCATTAGATAGTATTAAATTTATAACATTGCAAGGCTTCCCATGCACTGGGCATTCACAAAAGAATGGCAGTAAACAGGCAGAAAATAACCAGATGCTACCTTCCTAATACAGCATTTTGGCACCGTGCCTAAAAGAGCCAAATTAATACAATGGCCAAGATTCTGCTGGAGAGGGCATTTTGTCACGTGTGCAGTTTATTTGATGTGCGTAGATTTTAAGCTTTCTTGTCCCAAATTATTGGATGCAGGAGTTCATAATGGAAGAGCAAAGATAAAGAGCATCTGGGACTTTGATGGACAATGGGACAAATAGTGTATCCACTTAAACCATGAGGTTAAAGGATTATGAAATGAACAGAGACTGGACAGACAAGAATAATGAATGAGTGTGGATAAATTTGATGCAAAATCAGGTGAGTAAAGAGAAATAGAGAAAGATTGGATTAATAATAAGACAAAAAAAAAGTTTTTAAGAAGTTTACTATTTGAGACTTTCAAAATCTCCAATAGTTTAAGAATGAAGAACTGAGTTGATAAACTTTTATTTATTCACTTTCTGGGCAAGAGCGGTTATTTTGTCCTCAATAACAATTCCACCTTTAAAGTGTTTTTACACTGTTAATTACCAAAGTTAACTTTGTCTGGTGAGTCAATTGCACAATTAGTGTGTGAACTCAACATTTTCATGAAAATCATGAGAAGTTTAAATGTGAGTTGTGATTTTTGTGAAGTTTAAGGAGTCTCAGTGCAAACCAGCAAACACCTTGTTTACAAATTCAAAATTTATAAGGTACCTAATCATTGCCACAAATTGCTGTACAATATTTACATTCATAACAATATGTGTTGTTCATATGTTGTTGTTAATTCAGCAATCTCTGCAGCATTAAACCAACTCTGTTTGTCAAAGCATTCTTTTTCAGATCTGGTAACCAAATATTACAACGCAAATGAAGAAACATTCAAGAGAAATAAATGGGGCAACACAGTGGCTCAGTGGCTAGCACTGCTGCCTCACAGCGCCAGGAACGTGGGTTTGATTCCAGCCTCAGGTGACTGGTGTGGAGTTTGCCAGTTCTCCCTGTGTCTGCATGGATTTCCTCCAGGTTCCTCCCACAATCCAAAGATGTGCAGGTGAGGTGAATTGGCCATGCTAAATTGCCCATAGTAATCAGGGGTGTGTAGGTTAGGTGCATTAGGCAGGGGAAAATGCAGAGTAATAGGGGAATGGGTCTGGGTGGGTTGTTCTTCGGAGGGTCAGTGTGGACTTGTTGGGCCGAAGGGTCAACTGCAGGGATTCTATTTAAAAAATGCTGAAATCCTGTCACTTGTTGATCTTATACCTATCCCCTTCCTGTGACTTCCATTCTTTCCAACTTGCTTCTTCCTGGGAATCCCATGATCTGATTCTGATGATCACAGGCAATGATCACCAGTGATGTCTCCAACATATTGGCTAGCAGCTAGAATTCCTGCCAAATTGGTGATCTAAGGTAATCAGAAGCCCAATGCCCAATCCAGGTAACTGTGAGATTACCGAGTAACTGTGTCAGTCTCCCAGAGAAAAGCAGAATTGAGAGTGTGGTGCTGGAAAAGCACAGCAGGTCTGGCTGCATCCGAGGAGCAGGAGAATCGACGTTTTGGGCATAAGGCCTTCATCAGGAATGAGGCTTGTGGGCTGGGGGGGCTGAGATAAATGGGAAGGGGTTAGGGTTGGAGTTAAGGTTTCTGAGGGTGCAATAGGTAGATGAAGGTGGAGGAGAAGGTGATAGGCTGGAGAGGAGGGTGGAGTAGATAGATGGGAAAGGTGATGGGCAGGTCAAGAGGGCGGTGCCGAGCTCTCCCAGAGTAAAGCAATGCAGTTTCCACTGTTTTCCAAATGGAGAACAGAACTCTGTGACCAATACTAAATTGTACTCAATATTATTGTTTTCTGACATAAATCAGCCATTTCATTGGAGAACTGTTGACTCAATCAGCTGATAAATTGTAAGTGTTCCTGGAAGAAATTTTCAAAATTACTACATGGTGCAAGCATGTTTTCAGATTGCTGCCTACATGGGAAAGTTGAAAATTATCTTTAAGTTCTATGGAACAGACCATGTCCATAACACTTAGGAGCAGAATTAGGCCTTTCAGTACACTGAATCTGCTCCATCAATCAATCATGGCTGATATATTTCTCAAACCTATTCTCCTGCCTTCTCCCTGTACTTTGACCCCCTTACTAATCAAAAACCTATTCACCTCTCTTAAGTACACTCAATGACTTGGCCTCTACAGTCTTTTGCAGCAATAAGTTCCACAGATTCACTACCCTCTGGTTGAAGAAATTCCTCCTCAACTCAGTTTTAAAGGGTCATCCCTTCACTCTGAGGCTGTGCCCTCAGGTCCTAGTCTCTCCGACTAGTGGAAATATCTTTGTCATAGAACCATAGAGTCATATAGCACAGAAACAGATACTTTGGACCATCAATTGGCAAATGGAGTTTAATGCGGAAAAGTGCGAGGTGATTCACTTTGGAAGGAGTAACAGGAATGCAGAGAACTGGGCTCATGGTAAGATTCTTGGTAGTGTGGATGAGCAGAGAGATCTTGAAAGTGCATAGATCCTTGAAAGTTGACCCCCAAGTTGATAAAGTTGTTAAGAAGGTGAATGGTGGGTTAGCTTTTATGGTAGAAGGACTGAGTTTCAGAACCATGAGGTTATGCTATAGCTGTACAAAACTCTGGTGCGGGCCCATCTGGAGTATTGTGTACAGTTCTGGTCACCACATTATAGAAAGGATGTGGAAGCTTTGGAAAGGGTTCAGAGGAGATTTACCAGGATGTTGTCTGGTATGGAGGGAAGGTCTATGAGGAAAAGCTGAGGGAACTGAAGCTATTTTCATTAGAGAGAAGAAGGTTGAGAGCTGACTTAATTGAGACAAATAAGATAATCAGAGAGTTAGATAGGGTGGACAGTAAGAGCCTTTTTCCTTGGATGGTGATGGCTAGCATGAGGGGACATTGCTTTAAATTGAGGGATGATAGATATAGTACAGATGTCAGAGATAGTTTCTTTACTCAGAGAGTAGGAGTGGCATGGAACGCCCTGCCTGCAACAGCAGTATACTCACCATCTTTAAGAGCATTTAAATGGTCATTGGATAGGCATATATGGATGAAAATAGAAGACTTATGGGCTTTAAATTGGTTTCACAGTTGGAGCAACATCGAGAACCAAAGGACCTGTACTGCACTGTGATGTTTTATTTCTATGTCCTAATTTACATTGACATTTTCCTAAACTAAACTAGGCCCACCGGCCTGTGCTTGGCCCATATCCCTCCAAACCTTTCCCATTCTTCTACTTATCCAAATGTTTTATTTAAATATTGTAACTGTACTTGTACCTACTACTTCCTCTGACAGTTCATTCCACAGATTAACCAGTTAAAAACCTTGTACCTCATGTCCTTTTTAGAATCTTTCTCCTCTCACCTGCAGAACATTCTCAAGCGAGAGGGTGAGCAGCCAGAAGTCATTGTGCATGTTGGCACAAATTACAGAGGTAAAAATAGGGATGAGGTCCTGCAGAGTGTTTATAGAGAGCTAGGAAAAAAGTTAAAAACCAGGACCTTGTTGATGATAATCTCCGGATTACTTCCAGTGCCACATGCTACTGAGGGTAAGAACAGGAGGATATGGCAGATAAATGCGTGACTAAAGAATTGGTGCAGGGAGCAGGAATCCAGAGTTTTAGACCTTTGAGGTCTTTTCTGGAACAGAGGTGACCTGTTCAAGAAGGATGGGTTACGTCTGAACTGGAAGGGGAACCAATATTGTAGCAGCCAGGTTTGCTAGTGCTACATGGGAGGGTTTAAATTTGAATGGCAGGGGGATGGGGTTCTCAACTGCAGGGAGGCAAGTTCGAGGCTGAAGGAGACACAGTAATTAGAAATAGTGAGTTGAAAAGACAGGTCAGGCTGGAATATGATAGGGAGCAAAGAATTCCTGTTGAAATAAATGTAATTTAATACAATGCAAGAGGACTGACAGGTAAGACCAATGAACTCAGGGCATGGATAGGCACATGGGGCAGGGATATTATAGCCATTAGAGAAACATGGCTATGGAAGGGACAGGACTGGCAGCTTAATGTGCCTGGGTACCAGAGCTATAGGTGGGTCAGAGGTAGTGGAAGCAGGGGGAGTTGCATTTTTTATTAAAGCGAGTATCATAACAGTAATCAGAGATGAAATAACTGAAGGATCATCCAGTGAGGCTTTGTGGATGGAGCTAAGAAGGGGATGATGTCTTTATTGAGGTTGTACTATAGGCCCTCAAATAGTCAACAGGAATTAGAGGAACAAGTATGCAAGGAGACTTGGGAGAGTTGCAGGAGCAATAGGGTTGTCATAGTAGGGGATTTCAATTTTCCTAACATAGACTGGGGCTGCCAGAGCATTAAGGGCTCAGATGGGGTGAAACTTGTTAAAAGCATTCAGGAAAGTTTCCTCAAATAGAGCAGAGGTGACGTTGGGTCCAGGAGGTTGCTGGGAAGGTAAGGACTTAGTATATATTTGGGCAGCAGCTAAACCCAAGATACTACACGTGTAGTATCTGCCTCCCGCCTCCCCTCCTCTAACCAGAAGAAAAGGACTCTGTAAGGTAAGGTTATTGTTTCTTTTCTTTGATATATTGAAGTGCATTGCTTGGTTTTAATTAGTTCATATAAAGCTAAGGCTTACAATGGCAGGGGACCTCAGACCTGTGGCATGTGCCTCTTGCTTGATGTGGGAGCTCAGGGACGTGTCTGATGTTCCTGACTCTTACACTTGTAAGAAGTGTGTCCAGCTGCAGCTCTTGTTTGACCACATGACGGCTCTGGAGCTGCAGATGGACTCACTGTGGAGCACCCGCGATGCTGAGGAGATCGTTTAGTGAACTGGTCACACCGCAGGTTAGGATTGCTGAGGGAGACAGTGAATGGGTGACCAAAAGACAGAAAAAGAGTAGGAAGGCAGTGCAGGTGTCCCCTGCGGTCATCTCCCTCCAACACAGGTATACTGTTTTGGATACTGTTGGGGGAGATGGCTCACCAGGGGAGGGCAGCAGTTGCCAAGATCATGGTACCGTGGCGGGCACTGCTGTTCAGAAGGGCGGGAAAAAGACTCATAGCGCCATAGTCATAGGGGATTTGATTGTGAGGGGAGTAGATAGGCGGTTCTGTGGCTGAAAACGGGACTCCTGGATGGTATGTTGTCTCCCAGGTGCTTGGGTCAGGGATGTCATCGATCGGCTGCAGAGCATTATAAAAGGGGAGGGTGAACAGCCAGTTGTCTTGGTGCATATAGGCACCAGCGATATAAGTAAAAAATGAGACAAGGCCCTGAAAATAGCATTCAGGAAGCTAGGAGAGAAGTTAAAGAGGAGAACCTCAAAGGTAGTGATCTTGGTATTGTTACCAGTGCCACATGCTAGCCAGGGTAGCAATGAAAGAATAGGCAGGAAGAACATGTGGCTTGAGGGATGGTGTAGGAGGGAGGGGTTCAGATTTGTGGGACATTGGAATCGGTTCTGGGGAAGGTGGGACGATTACAAAATGGATGGTCTACATCTGAACCAGACCGGAACTGATGTCCTTGGGGAGGTTTTGCTACCACTGTTGGGGAGGTTTTAAACTAATGTGGCAGGGGCTGGGAACCAGAAGAGAAAACAAGTAGACAGTGAGGTGGAAACTAGAGACTGAAAATGTGTTGCTGGAAAAGTGCAGCAGGTCAGGCAGCATCCAAGGAGCAGGATGAGCCCTTCTTCAGGAATCTTTTCCAGTAACACATTTTCAGCTCTGATCTCCAGCATCTGCAGTCCTCACTTTCTCCTAGGAAACTAGAGACTGTAGGGATCATGAACTTAGCATTACCAAGTGGAAGAGTAGGCAGAGAACAGATGAACGCAAAGAACTGGTGGCCTGAAGTGCATCTACTTTAATGAAAGGAGTATAGTGTAAGGCAGATGAACTTAGGGCTTGGATTGGTGCCTGGGAGTACGACATTATTGCAATCACAGAGACTTGGTTGAAGGAAGGGCATGATTCGCAACTAAATGTTCCAGGATATAGATACTTCAGACAGGACAGGGAAGGAAGTAAAAGGTGGGGAGGAGATGCATTGCTGGTCAGGGATGATATCACGGCTGTGCCAAAGGAGGACACTATGGAGGGCTTGAGCAATGAGGCATTGTGGGTAGAACTGAGAAATAAAAAGGGTGCAGTTAAATTTTTGGGGCTGTATTACAGACCTCCCAACAGTGAGCATGAGATAGAAGAACAAATAGGTAAACAGATTATGGAAAGATGTAGAGGCAATAGGGTAGTGGTGATGGGAGATTTTAATTTTCCCAACATTGACTGGGATACACAGTTTCAGAGGTCTGAATGGGGCAGAATTTGTAAGGAGCATCCAGGAAGGTTTTGTAGAGCAGTATGTCAATAATCTGATGAGGGAAGGGGCCATATTGGACCTGGTATTGGGGAATGAGCCAGGACAAATGGTAGAAGTTGTGGTGGGGGATTTCTTTGGGAATTGTGACCACAATTCCATAAGTTTTAGAATACTCATAGACAAGATGACAGTGGTCCTCATGGAAGAGTACTAAACTGGGCCAAGGCCAATTATATCAAAATTAGGCATGAGCTGGGAAATGTGGATTGGACACAGCTATTTGAAGGGAAGTCCACATTTGATATGTGGGAGGCTTTCAAAGATCGGTTGAAGATAGTGCAGGATAGGAATATCCCGTTGAAAATAAGGGATAGAAAAGGCAAGATTCGTGAACCATGGATGACAGGAGAAATCATGCAACTAGCCAAGAGGAAAAGGGAAGCATACATAAGGTCCAGGCAGCTAAGAACAGAATGGCGCTTGGAGGAATATCGGGAGAGTAGGACCAATCTTAAAGGAGGAATCAAGCGGGATAAAAGGGGTCATGAAATAACTTTAGCAAACAGAATTAAGGAGAATCCCAAGGCCTTTTTTCATATATAGGAAGCAAGAAGATAACTGGAAAAAGGGTTGGGCCACTAAAGGATAAGAAAGGAATGTTTGTGTGCCGAACCTGAGAAAATGGGTGAGATTCTCAATGAGTACTTTGCATCAGTGTTCACTGAGGAGAGGGACATGATGAATGTTGAGATTAGACATAGAAGTTTGTTTACTCTGGATCAAGTTGACACAAGGAGAGAGGATGTATTGGATTGGCTAAAGGATATTAAGGTGCACAAATCCCCAGGATCGGATGGAATCTATCGCAGGTTGCTGCGGGAGGCAAGAGAGGAAATAGCTGGGACCCTGACAAATATCTTTGTAGCATCCTTAAACACAGGTGAAGTGCCGGAGGACTGGAGGGTTGCTCATGTTGTCCCCCTGTACAAGAAGGGTAGTAGGGATATTCTAGGTAACTCTAGACCAGTGAGCCTGATGTCAGTGGTGGGAAAGTTGCTAAAGAAGATACTGAGGGATAAAATCTATTTATAGTTGGAAAATAATGGGTTTGATAGGCAACATGGTTTTGTGTAGGGGAGATCATGTCTTACCAACTTAATAGAGTTCTTTGAGGAAGTGGCTAAGTTGTTAGATGAAGGAAGGGCAATAGAAGTCATATACATAGACTTTAGTAAAATGCTTGATAAGGTTCCCCATGGTAAACTAATGGAGAAAGTAAAGTCACATGATGTGCAGGGTGCTCTATCTCGCTGGATAAAGAACTGGTTGAGCAACAGGAGACAGAGAGTAGTAGTTGAAGGGAGCTTCTCGAAATGGAGAAAGGTGACCAGTGGTGTTCCGCAGGGGGTCAGTGTTGGGGCCACTGTTGTTTGTGATATACATAAATGATCTGGAAGAGGGCACTGTTGATCTGATCAGTAAGTTTGCAGATGACACAAAGATTGGTGGAGTAGCAGAAAGCTTAGGGGACTGTCAAAGAATGCAGGAGAATACAGATAGACTGGAGAGTTGGGCAGAGTAATGGCAGATGGAGTTCAATCCAGAAAAATATGAAGTGGTGCATTTTGTGAAGTTTAATTCTAGAGCGAACTATACTGTAAATGGAAGAGCCTTGGGAAAAGTTGATGGGCAGAGAGATCTGGGAGTACAGGTCCATTGCACAGGTGGATAGAGTAGTCAAGAAGGCATATAGTAAGCTTGCCTTCATTGGATGGGGTATTGAGTATAAGAGCTGGCAAGTCATGTTAAAATCATACAAGACTTTGGTTCGGCTGCATTTGGAGTGTTGTGTACAGTTCTGGTCGCCACATTGCCAAAAGGATGTGGATACTTTGGAGAAGTTGCAGAAAAGGTTTATGAGGATGTTGCCTGGTATGGCAGGTGCTAGCTATGAAGAGAGGTTAAGTAGATTAGGATTGTCTTCATTCAAAATACGGAGATTGAGGGGGATCTGACTGAGGTCTACAAAATCATGAAGGGTATAGACAGGATAGATAGAGATAAGCTTTTTCCCAGGGTGAGGTATTCAATAACAAGAGGTCACGCATTCAAGGTTTAAGGGGGATACACGTGGCAAGTACTTCACACAGAGGGCAGTAGGTGTCTGGAACACGTTGCCAGCAGAGGTAGTAGAGGCAGGCTCGGTAGATTCATTTAAGATGCATCTGGACAGATGCCTGAGTAGGTGGGGAGCAGAGGGATACAGATGCTTAAGAATTGGGCGATAGGTTTAGGCAGTGGATTTGGATTGGCTCAGGCTTGGAGGGCTGAAAGGCCTGTTCCTGATCTGTAAATAGTTTTTGTTCTTATATAGAGGGTTCTACTTGGGAAGGGACAACATACGACCTAATCTTGGGAAATAGGGCAGGAGGTGACAGTGGGGGAAGCAATTTGGGTCCAGTAACCATAGTTTTGTATTAATTCTAAAATAGTTATGGAGAGGGACAAAACTGGTCCATAGGTTCAAGTTCTAAATTGGGGCAAGGTGAATTTTGACAGAATTAGAAGCAGCTTGCAGGGGTTGATTGGCATAGTTTGTTTGCAGGCAAAGTGTTCGGCCTTTAAAAATGAGATAGCTAGAATTCAAACTGGAATTCGTGTTCCTGTAAGGGTGAAGGGCAAGGTTGGCAGGAACAGAGAATCCTCAATGACAGGAGATAATGAGGTTTTGACAAGAACAAAGGAGGCGTGACTCAGGTACAGGCCACTGGGATCAAGGGAATCCTTGGAGGTTTACGCGGAATACAGAGTTTACTGAAAAAGGAAATTAGAAGGGCAAAAAGGGAATATGAGATTAGGGTGAATCCAAAGAGGTGCTTCAAGCATATTAAAGGAGAAAGAATAACTAGAGAGAGAATAGGGCCCCTCAAGAACATGTATGTGTAGAACTGCAGGAGATGGGCAAGGTCCTCAATGACTATTTCTCCTACCATAGGTAGGAGTAGTCATCATGGCTTTTTGTGAGTGGGAGATCATGCTTCACACATTTGTTCGAGCTCTTTGATGAAGTGACCAGGAAGGTTGGTGAGGGCAGGGCAGCAGATGTAGTCTATATGGATTTCAGGCAGGTTTTTGATATGGTTCCACATGATAGGCCACTCTAGAAGATTAGATCGCATGGAATCCAGAGGGAGCTGGCAAATTGGATACAAAATTGGCTTGATGGTAGGAAACAGAGGGTAATAGTTGAAGGATCCTTGTTAGACTGGAGGCCTGTGACTAGTGGAGTGCCTCAAGGGTCGGTACTGGGCCCATTGCTATTTGTCATCAATATCAATGATTTGGATGAGTATATACAAGGCATGATTAATAAGCTTGCTGATGACACTAAAATAGGTAAAATGGACAGTGAGGAAAGTTATCAAAAATTTCAGTAGGACCTTGATCAGCTGAGGAAGTGGGCTGAGGAATGGCAAATGGAGTTTAATATAGATAAGTAGGAGGTCTTGCATTTTGGAAAGTCAATTCAAAATAGGAGTTTCATTGGTAAATGATAGGGCCCTAAGGATTGTAGTGGGATAGAGGGACCTTCAAGTTCAGGTTCACAGTTCTCTGAAAATGGAGTTCAATGTAGGTAAGTGTGAGGTGATCACTTTGGTAAGAGTAACAAAAAGATGGGGTACTGGACTAATGGTCGGATACTTGGTAGTGTGGATGAGCAGAGGGATCTTGGTGTCCATGTACACAGATCTCTGAAAGTTGCCACCCAGGTAAATAGTGCGGTGAAGAAGGCATATGGCGTACTGGCTTTTATTGGTAGAGGAATTGAGTTCCGGACTCCTGAGGTCATGATGCAGTTGTATAAGACTCTGGTACGGCCGCATCTGGAATATTGTGTGCAGTTTTGGTCGCCATACTATAGGAAGGATGTGGAGGGTAGATTCTTTACTCAGCGAGTCGTGAGTTCATGGAATGCCCTGCCAGTAGCAGTGGTGGACTTTCCCTCTTTATGGGCATTTAAACGGGCATTGGATAGGCATATGGAGGATAGTGGGCTAGTGTAGGTTAGGTGGGCTTGGATCGGCGCAACATCGAGGGCCAAAGGGCCTGTACTGCGCTGTATTCTTCTATGTTCTATGTTCTATGTTCTATGAAACTGGGGTCAGGTAGACAGGGCAGTGAAGAAGGCTTTTGGAATACTGGCCTTCATCAGCCAGGGCATTGAGTATAGAAGTTGGGAAGTTATTTTGCAGTTGTACAGGACATTGGTGAGGGTGTACTTGGAGTATTGTGTTCAGTTTTGATCATCTTGTTCTAGGAAGGATGTTATTAACCTGGAAAGAGTGCAGAAGAAATTTACAAGGAATTAGCCTGGACTCAATGATATGAGTTGTAGGAAGAGGTTGGACAAGCTAGGACCTTTTTCTTTGAACATAGGAAACTGAGGGGGGAATCTTATAAAATCATGAGAGGTATGGATAGGGTGAATGCACTCAGTCTTTTTCCTAGGGCTGGGGAATCGAGGACTAGATAGTACTAGTTTAAGCTTAGAGGGGAATGAATAAAAGGGAACCTGAGGGGCAACATTTTTACACAGAGGGTGGTACGTATGTGGAATGAGCTGTCAGTGGAAGTGGTTGAGGCAGATACATTAACAACATCTAAAAGGCATTTGGATAGGAAAAGATTAGAAGTACGTGAGCCAGTGCAGGGAAATGGAGTTAGTGTGGATAAACATTTTGGTGGTAAAAGAGGGGGTGATGTGGCTTTCTTAGTAAAGGACAGTATAACAGTGGTTGAAAGAACTTTTGATGAGGACTCGTCTACTGAGGTGGTATGGGCTGAGGTTAGAAACAGGAGAGGAGAGGTCACACTGCTTGGAGTTTTTTATAGGCCTCCACAGAGTTCCAGGGAGGTGGAGGAGAGGATTGGCAAAATTATTCTGGATGGGAGTGAAAGGGACAGGGTGGTCATTTTTCAGGCTTTAACTTCCCCAACATTGACTAGAAATGCTATAACTCTAGTACATCGGATGGATCAGTTTTTGTCCCATGTGTACAGGAGGGTTTCCTGACAAAGTATATCAAAGGGCCGACAAGAGGGGAGGCCACCCTGGATCTGGTGCTTGGTAATGAACCAGATTTAGTTGTAGGTGAGCACTTTGGAGAGAGTGCCCATAATTCAGTTACATTTAGTTTAGTGATGGAAAGGGATAGGTACATGCCACAGGGCAAGAGTTATCGATGAGGCAAGGGCAATTATAATGCAATTAGGCAAGACTTAGGATGCAAAGAATGGGGGAGCAAAATGCGGGGGATGGGGACAATCGAAATGTAGAGCTGATTTAAGGAACAGATATTGCGTGTCCTTGATAGGTATGTCCCTGTCAGGCAGGGAGGAAATGATAAGGTAAGGGAACCGTGGTTTACTACAGACATTGCATCTCTTGTTAAGTGGAAGAAGGAGGCTTATGTGATGGTGAGACGAGATGGTTCAGATGAAGCGATGGAGAGTTACAGATCAGCTAGGAAGGATTTAAAGAGAGAGTTAAGAAGAGCAAAGAGAGGACATGAGCCAGTCTTTAGCAAATAAAATAAAGGAGCACCCTAAATCTTTCTATAGGTATGTGAGAAATAAAAGGGTGACTAGGTACAGGAGGGTTTCCTGACACAGTATGTCAAAGGGCTGACAAGAGGGGAGGCCACCCTGGATCTGGTGCTTGGTAATGAACCAGGCCTGGTGTTTGATTTAGTTGTAGGTGAGCACTTTGGAGAGAGTGACCATAATTCAGTTACATTTAGTTTAGTGATGGAAATGGCCATCAATAGTACATGCCACAGGGCAAGAGTTATCGATGGGGCAAGGGCAATTATAATGCAATGAGGCAAGACTTAGGATGCAAAGAATGGGGGAGCAAAATGCGGGGGATGGGGACAATCGAAATGTAGAGCTGATTTAAGGAACAGATATTCCGTGTCCTTGATAGGTATGTCCCTGTCAGGCAGGGAGGAAATGATAAGGTAAGGGAACCGTGGTTTACTACAGACATTGCATCTCTTGTTAAGTGGAAGAAGGAGGCTTATGTGATGGTGAGACGAGATGGTTCAGATGAGGCGATGGAGAGTTACAGATCAGCTAGGAAGGATTTAAAGAGAGAGTTAAGAAGAGCAAAGAGAGGACATGAGCCAGTCTTTAGCAAATAAAATAAAGGAGCACCCTAAATCTTTCTATAGGTATGTGAGAAATAAAAGGGTGACTAGGGTAGGAATAGCGCCAGTCAAAGACAGAAGTGGGAAGTTGAGTGTGGACCCTGTGGAGATCGGAGAGGTGCTAAACAATTATTTCTCATCGGTGTTCACTCAGGAAAAGGAGAATATTGTAGAGGAGAAGAATGAGATAATAAATATTAGACTAGAAAGGATTAAGGTTATTAAGGAAGAAGTGTTATCAATTCTAGAAGGAGTGAAAGTAAACAAGTCCCCTGGACTAGGTAAAAACAATGACTGCAGGTGCTGGAAAAGCACAGCAGTTCAGACAGCATCCAAGGAGCAGGGAAATCGACATTTCGGGCAAAAGCCCTTCATCAGGAAAGAGGAAGCACCCAAGGCTGGTTGAGATTTATCCAAGGATTCTCTGGGAAGCTAGGGAGGAGGTAGCAAAGCCTTTGGCCTTGATCATTGAGTCGTCATTGTCTACAGGTTTAGTACCAGAGGACTGGAGGATTGCTAATGTTGTGTCTTTGTTTAAGAAGGGCAATAAAGATGACCCAGATAATTATAGACCAGTGAGCCTTACGTCTGTTGGAGGTAAAGTTTTGGAAAGGATTATAAGAGATAAGATTTATAATCTTATCGCAAGCAACAATTTGATTTCAGATAGTCAACATGGTTTCGTCAAGGGCAGGTCGTGTCTCACAAACCTCACTGAGTTTTTTGAGAAGGTGACCAAGCATGTGGATGGGCTTAGGGCAGTTGACGTGGTGTATATGGACTCCAGTAAAGCCTTTGATAAGGTTCCACATTGCAGGCTATTGGAGAAAATGCAGAGGCATGGGATTGAGGGTGCTTTAGCAGTTTGGATTAGAAACTGGCTTTCTGTAAGAAGACAATGAGTGGTGGTTGATGGAAAATATTCAGCCTGGAGTCCGGTTACTAGTCATGTGCCACAAGGATCTGTTTTGGGACCACTGCTGTTTGTCATTTTTATAAATGACTTAGACACAGACATAGGTGGATGGATTAGTAAATTTGCAGACGACACTAAGATCGGTGGAATAGTGGACAGTTTGGAAGAATGTTGCAGGTTGCGGGGGACTTGGATAAACTGCAGAATTGGGCTGAGAGGTGGCAAATGGAGTTCAATGCAGCTAAATGTGAGGTGATGCACTTTGGGAAGAATAACAGGAAGGCAGAGTACTGGGTCAATGGAAAGATTCTTGGTAGTGTGGATGTGCAAACGGGTCTTGGAATCCATGTACACAGATCCCTGAAAGTTGCCACCCAGGTTGATAGTGCTGTTAAGAAGGCATACGGTGTGTTAGGTTTTATTGGTAGAGGGATTGAATTCCAGAGCTGTAATGTCATGCTGTAACTATACAAAACACTAGTGCAGCCACACTTGGAATATTGTGTACAGTTCTGGTCGCCCCAGATGTGTAAGTATTGGAAAAGGTGCAGAGGAGATTTACCAGGATGTTGCCTGGTCTGGAGGGAAGGTCTTAAGAGGAAAGGCTGAGAGACTTGGGTCTATTCTTATTGGAAAGAAGAAGACTAAGAGGGGATTTGATAGAGACATACAAGATGATCAGAGGATTAGATAGGGAAGACAGTCACAATCTTTTTCCGAGGATGATGACGTCAGCTTGTACGAGGGGGCATAACAGAAATTGAGGGGTGATAAATTTAAGACAGAGGCAGGTTCTTTACTCAGAGAGTGGTAAGGGCATGGAATGCCCTGCCTGCCAATGTGGTTAACTCAGCCACATTAGGGAGATTTAAACAATCCTTGGATAAGCACATGGATGATGATGGGATAGTGTAGGGGGGGGTGGGCTTAGAATAGTTCACAGGTCGGCACAACATCGAGGGCCGAAGGGCCTGTTCTGCGCTGGATTGTTCTATGTTCTATGTTCTATCTATGATGAGGAAGCAGAGTTAACATTTCAGGTCCAATGAACCTTCTTCAATACTGATTGTAGCTGGGAAAAGATTGGCATATATGCTGAAGATAGGTTGGATGGAGGGTGGAGGAGTAAATGATAGGTGAAAATGGAGGCCAGAGAAAGGGTGAAAACATCAACTGGGCAAACAAAGGAATGGAGAAAGTGAGGACTGTAGATGCTGGAGATCAGAGCTGAAAATGTGTTGCTGGAAAAGCACAGCAGGTCAGGCAGCACAGGAGAATCGATGTTTTGGGCATAAGCCCTTCTTCAGGAAAGGGTCAAGGTCAGCCTGGGAGAATCAATCGCTGCTAATGGGGACTGTCAGTGGCTGACGTTGGGTTGTTTGTGGTAGCAGCCCATGGGATGATGTGCCTGGTGCGTGCAGGTTGGGGTAAGGACGTGGGAACAGGTGCTCAGGCCCTAAAATTACTGAACTCAACATTAAGTCTTGAAGACTGCAGGGTCCCCAAGTGGAAAATGAGATACTGGAAGAACATCTCCCTGTGAAAAGATGAGATCCAAGGATTTATGAAGTGATAAAGGTACGTGGTTCCATGGTTTTGAACAACCAACAATAAACATTACTATACAAGCTAGTTGTTGTGGTTCTGTTCGCCGAGCTGGGAATTTGTGTGGAGAAAGTGAGGTCTGCAGATGCTGGAGATCAAAGTTGAAACTTTATTGCTGGAACAGCACAGCAGGTCAGGCAGCATCCAGGGAACAGGAGATTCGACGTTTCAAGTCTAGATGACTCTTCATGAATGGCCTGAAGAAGGGCCTGTGCCCGAAACATCGAATCTCCTGTTCCCTGGATGCTGCCTGACCTGCTGTGCTGTTCCAGCAATAAAGTTTCAACTTTGATCTCCAGCATCTCCAGACCTCACTTTCTCCTC
>NC_057722.1:83075164-83076541 GCF_004010195.1 Chiloscyllium plagiosum | reverse complement strand
TGTCTTGGCGTCCCTGTGGTTGTAGTTGAGTCCCTTGGCCAGGATTGTTCTTTCCGTGTCTGTGAGCTGTCTGTGGGAGAGGTTTCTAACCCAGGTGTGTGTTGTGGTGTCCTCTCTGTTGTGTGTTAGTTTGGCTATTTTTTCTTTTAGTGCCGTTTTTTTGCGGTGTGTGGTCCTGTTCTGTCCTGTGGTGACAGCCTGTTCTATGGTCCGGGTCCATTACTGATTGGTGGTTTTTGAAATTAACGATTTTTGGCACGCAATTTCTTGTCTGTATTTGTGAAGTCTGTTGTGAGTGTCTGTAATCATTACCGGGATCATTCTGAATCTGTTCTGTCTGGACCCAATATACCGACCACTGCAGCGGACAGCTGGAACTGACAACCGGAAGCGGCAGATTCAAATCACTACAAATGCCGAAGGAAAGATCACAGAAGCGCTTCACAGGAGGCTCCCAAGCACTGAGGATGTCAACTAGACAGGGGATGAAACGTCTGCAACACAAATTCCCAGCTCGGCGAACAGAACCACAACAACGAGCACCCGAGCTACAAATCTTCTCACAAACTTTGTATACAAGCTAGAACAGGAATACAATGTACAATAATTGTACAATTTATTCCTAAAACACAGAATTAACAAGTGGTAAATATGGGAATAGACTGTAATTGATCACCTTACTGTGCACATAAAATAACAAAATGTGATTAAGATGCAGATCCCATGTAGCTCTCAGTAACTCCCCTCAGATGATAATGACATGATGGGTCATGAAATCTTACTGGACTTCCCCAGGGTTTGTAGTTCTTAGCCTTGAAACACCCTCCTAATGTGTGTTCCATTGTGGACTAATTCAGTGATTCCTCCTGCCCTGGGTCTATACTCCCCCAGTGATTCCTGATGAAGGGCTTTTGCCCGAAACATCGATCTTCCTACACCTCGGATGCTGCCTGAGCTACTGTGCTTTTCCAGCACCACTCTAATCTATGATCCCCTGGATTCAGAAACCGTCAGTTTCTCAGTCACATATGTAACTCCAGATCTTCACTGACTGTTAGCTTCACTGAACCAACACTGACCGAGGATTTACCCTGAAGTCTAATCTTGCATGGAAACATGAAGAGAATGGTGCTTATGGGCTTTTTGACTCCTTTTCCCAGTTGTACTGAAAATTGTATTGATCTATTTGAGACACCTGGTCTCTTGTAAGTCACCACAACTTCGAGGACTTTTCCTTAGCCCTAATTGCAACACTTAACTGCTTAATATCTCCTAGAACTTGGCCTGAGGTCCAACAGTACAGAGATATTGAACTACCATTGGGACTTAGAGTCATAGAGATGTACAGCATGGAAACAGACCCTTCGGTCCAACTTG
>NC_057722.1:83072784-83075140 GCF_004010195.1 Chiloscyllium plagiosum | reverse complement strand
CCCCGACCCCAGGGAAAAGACTTTGCCTATTTACCCTATCCATGCCCCTCATAACTTTGTAAACCTCTATAAGGTCGCCCCTCAGCCTCCGACACTCCGGGGAAAAAGCCCCAGCCTGTTCAGCCTCTCCCTGTAGCTCAAATCCTCCAACCCTGGCAACATCCTTGTAAATCTTTTCTGAACCCTTTCAAGTTTCACAACATTTTTCCGATAGGAAGGAGACCAGAATTGCATGCAATATTCCAACAGTGGCCTAACCAATGTTTTGTACAGCCGCAACATGACCCCCCAACTCCTGTACTCAATACTCTGACCAATAAAGGAAAGCATACCAAACATCTTCTTCGACTTAACTGATTGCATTCTACAATACAGTCTCTCAAACAGAGTTAACAATCAGTAAACAGAAAAATCTGCCCTGCCTCAGTCTCTTTCTGAAATAAAACTCTGTCTCTGTAATTGTTTTTTAGTGATTGCTGAACCGTCCTGAGTGGCCTATTAAAAACCTTTTAATAAATCCTGCTCCTACCACAGGACAGAACTTAGTGTCTTGTAATGTTATGGTCAGAGAATTTTGTCTTCACAGGGACATAGACATACACAGGAAATGGGTTTCATTCTAAATTATTAATTATGGAAACCCAACATGTTTTTAGTGTTCCTACCTCAAGGTATTGGAGGTCACTTTATCTGCTCGGTTGTCCTGGCAGAGATTAGTGAGCGCTGCACAGGTCAGGATCACAGGCTGATGCTTCAGGACGGAATTAAGGCAGTGTTGTACAATCAGTGGTGCAATCGTTTGGATACGAAAGTAAACTTGGGTCTGATCTGCTCTCTCAGAGGGATGTCAAAGACCCCCATGCCACCAATTCAAAGATGAGCAGAGTAGCTAGTCCCAGTGTCCTAGTCATTATTTATCCCTCAATGAAAACACTTGTTTTCTGGTCAGTGTCATGTTGCTGTTTTTGGGAGCTTGTTGAGAACAATAGGTTGTTGAGCTATTCTGTATGACAACAGCATCCACATTGAAAGTGCCTCAATTGCTCTAAAGTGCTTTGGAATGTTCTGAGGTCATGAAAGGCACTGTAACAATGCGAGTGTTTCTATCTTCTATCAATGGATGTAGAATGTGCTGGACAACCCTGAACTGTAAAGTGCATGCATTACCTGAACATTCAAGAGAACTGAAGCTTGGAATGGATTTTGTTGTTAATTTACCAGTGAACCGGATTTGTTTTACCTCAGAAAACATTGTTTAATCTGTATCTCCACTACTCCACTTGTATCTTTATCCTGATGTCAAAATTACTCTGACAACTGCTGTAATTTTACATTGTTTTCAATCATAATAGGTGTTCAAGGAACTCGAACAGAAATTTCAAAGTATCCAACCTTCTTAACACAATCTGTTAGATTTTCAACTACCTGCCGAGGTGCAATATTGCTGTTGCTGACTGACCATATGTTAGAGAAAGCATCTGTAATGGGGTCACTCTGTAACAGGGGGTTGCTACGAAACAGGGAGTTGCTGTGAAACAAGGGGGGAGGGAACTATTCTGTAACAGGGAACTGTTCTATAACAGGGGAGCACTCGGTAACAGCAAACAGCAATTTGTAACATGGTGTTTGCCCGGATTGCAAGTTGAAAATCCACGCCAGTCTCCCAAAATGTCTGCCATCCCAAGTCCCTGTGCAACATAATGATGGGAATCAGGTTCACTCTATTTTGGTCATAAAACAAAGAACAAAGGATGTTGGAGATCTGAAACAAACTGAAGGACGGTCACTGAATTCGATTTGCTAACTTGCTCCGCTATGTAAAGTGGTGCTGGAAGAGCACAGCAGTTCAGGCAGCATCTGAAGAGCTTCAAAATCGACGTTTCGGGCAAAAGCCCTTCATCAGGAATAAAGGCAGCGAGCCTGAAGCGTGGAGAGATAAGCTAGAGGAGGGTGGGGGTGGGGAGAAATTGGCATAGAGTACAATCGGTCAGTGGGGGAGGAGATGAAGGCGATAGGTCAGGGAGGAGAGGGTGGAGTGGATAGGTGGAAAAGGAGCTAGGCAGGTCGGACAAGTCCGGACAAGACAAGGGACAGTGCTGAGCTGGAGGCTTGAAACTAGGACGAGGTGGGGGAAGGGGAAACGAGGAAGCTGTTGAAGTCCAATTGATGCCCTGGGGTTGAAGTGTTCCGAGGCGGAAGATGAGGCGTTCTTCCTCCAGGCGTCTGGTGGTGAGGGAGCGGCGGTGGAGGAGCCCCAGCACCTCCATGTCCTCGGCAGAGTGGGAGGGGGAGTTGAAATGTTGGGCCACGGGGCGGTTTGGTTGATTGGTACGGGTGTCTCGGAGATGTTCCCTGA
>NC_057722.1:83064095-83070421 GCF_004010195.1 Chiloscyllium plagiosum | reverse complement strand
GTAACTGGAGTGGGTGTGATGGTGGGGGGAATGGGGGTGGAGGCATGAGCAGGAGTAGTGTTCCCCTCAGGGTTCTGGGGGGTGGGGATAGTGACAGTGGGGTCTGTGGGGGGCGTGTCAGCAGAATGCAGGTGAGTGGCGCTGGTGGGGTCGGAAGTGGTGGCAGACACGGCAGTAGGGGTGGTGGAAGTCACTGAGCGTGTGGCATCAGCGATGATGTGAGGGCCGGAAGTGGCTGTGGGAGTGGCCATGATGGGGGCGGAAATGACATCATCAATCAGCGTGGGGGTACAGATACTGTCAGACCTGCTGAGTTTCTCCAGCATTTTCTATGAGAATTGTAGTTTTGCATTTGTTTACTATTATTCTCCTTGTAACATTTAACCTGCTTATGTCATTTTACACCACGTTTTGAGCTGTGCAGGGTGTTGCTTTATTTTAATTCCTTTTATTTTATTTTTAAGAAACATGATATCCAGCAGTGAGAGGATGGGTCAAGAGTGTGGTGCTGGAAAAGCACAGCCTGTCAAGTAGCATCCAAGGAGCAGGAAAATCTGACATTTCAGGCTTAAACCCTTCATCAGGAAGATGGACCAAATTACCTCCACTTGTGTTGTGAATTCTTGATTGTAAACTGGATGATATTGACTGTTCTTTTTCTAAAGTGGCACATCCTTAGAAGAACAAAAATGCATGTGTGACATATAAAAGGCAGTGTTCTGGGAGGGTACAGCTGCATACTGGATCCTGGAATCCTCTCTTGATGTATTTGTGGTGTTAGCAAGAGAGAGGAGAAGTCAAGAAGACCCAATAAGAAGAGACAATATCGGTGGACATGGAATTGTGAATTTGTGGCCTGGTACAGGGCTGTCTTTCCAGATCACCCAGCCACGATCCCAGCCTAGAGGTGGTGTGTGTCATATCAGGAAAGAAATAACTCAGCAGGAAGTATTCACCAAGCTGTTAACTCTAACTGAAGCACAAGAAAATGACATCTTAGCTTTCACATTTATTTCATGAAGACAACATTTAAAATATTTGTTAAATTAATAGACCACATTTAAAAAACAATTGAGTAAGAATATTGCTGAGCATTAATCTTGTCTCCATTGTTAACCATCTTGTTTCTCTACTGTTGTGAGGCTCTGACAATCTACCTCACCCTTTGGCCTGACCTTGTTTGGCCCAGAGTAATGAAAGACCTGATGGAAGAACTGTTCCAGGCCCTGCATCAACTCAGCCCTCTCAGTAGTTCAGCTTTGTAGCAGGCTGACCATGGCCCCTGGCAGTAGGAAATGTGCCCAATTTCCACGCATCATTTATCAGTCTGACTGCTACAGGCCAAGGCCATCTTCATTTAAAGATTCTTTCATACACCAGTCAGTGGGGTCTCTTGCCATTGCTATCCCTTGGGGAATACAAGGGGCAAGTGTGGACGTGAAGACACACATGGGATAAAGGCTATGAGTGCTGTCCCACCCTGTTAGCCGGTCTGACCGAAGGAAATTCGAACATGGTTTCAGGCACAATTGGACTAAATTCTTAGTTAGTTGGATGTAACCTTCAGAGCTCACATTTTGAAGTAAACATATGGAATCAACATGTGCTTTGTTAATGTTACTCACACATTATTCGATGTAATCAGAAAGGTCACATCCCAAAGAGACAGCTTAGATGCCTTTAAAAATGTCTGCAGTCAACAGCTGACAATCACAATTAAGACTGACATGAGAAGGTTTCTTAGCCACCATTTCTGTATTACAAATTAATTCCTGAAAAATTCTCTTCTTCAACTCCTCCTGGCGAAAACTATTCTCTCCAGGCATGTTACGGGATCACAGGGATATAAGCTCAGACAGTCTGTGTGAAATGAGGAGTTGAGTAACCCTTTAAGTGCTGAACCAGCAATCTGTTCCTGGTCACCTACTCTTTAAGAAGAGGCTGAAACTGAAGGTGGTGGTTATTGTCACTCTGAGGAACCTGATGCTCTCCACCCTTTCAACCTCAACTCAGTTAGTGTAGGTCGGGGCGTGTTCTTTTTTTCTGATCTCAATGATCAGTTTGTTAGCTTTGCTGATGTTGAGAGAGATGTTGTTCTCATTGCACCACATCACCAAGTCCTCCCTTCTGTATTTTGACTTGTTGTTAGAGATCCGTCCCAACATGGTGGTCTCATCGGCAAACCTATAGATGACATTTGTTCAGAATTTGGCTACATAGCTGTGGGTGTACGGGGAGTACAGCAAGGTGCTGAGGACATAGCCGTGAGTGTACATGGAGTACAGTAGGGGCTGAGGGCCCAGCCATGGGTGTACATGGAGTACAGTAGGGGGCTGAGTGTCCAGCCGTGGGTGTACGGGGAGTACAGTAGGGAGCTGAGGGCCCAGCCGTGGGCGTACATGGAGTACAGTAGGAGGGTGAGGGACACAGCTGTGGGTGTACGGGGAGTAGAGTATGTGGCTGAGGACACAGCCATGGGTGCACGGGAAGTACAGTAGGGGGCTGAGGGCCCAGCCGTGGGTGTACGGGGAGTACAGTAGGGGGCTGAGGACATAGCCGTGGGTGTACAGGGAGGACAGTAGGGGGTGGAGGACACAGCCGTGGGTATACGGGGAGTACAGTATGGGGCTGAGAGCACAGCCGTGGGTGTACGGGGAGTACGGTATGGGGCTGAGGACACAGCCGTGGGTGTACGGGGAGTACAGTAGGGGGCTGAGGACACAGCCGTGGGTGTACGGGGAGTACAGTATGGGGCTGAGGGACACAGCTGTGGGTGTACGGGGAGTACAGTAGGACACTGAGGGGCACAGCCGTGGGTGTACGGGGAGTACAGTATGGGGCTGAGGGACACAGCCGTGGTTGTACAGGGAGTACTGTAGGAGGCTGAGGCACAGCCATGGGTGTACGGGGAGTACAGAAGGGGGCTGAGGGCACAGCCTTGGAAGGGCTCTAGTGTTGAGTGTTATTGTGGAGGAGGGACAGTTGTCTATCTTCACTGATCGTGGTCTGTGGGTCAGGAGACTGAGGATCCAGTTACCGAGGGCGGAGCCTTGATATCAGTTCTCAGAGTTTTGAGATCAGTCTGGAGGGAATAATGGTGTTGAAGGTGGAGCTGTAGTCGATAAGCAGGAGTCTGACGTAGGTGTCCTTAATGTTGGTTCCAACCAGGTGTCAACTGAATGTCCAGGAAAAAAGCAGCTGTAGGGTCATCAAGATATGGTCAGCAACCAATCACATGAAGTATTTTCACAGACATGCTCTAGTTATGCATGATGGTGGATAATTAAACAACTCACTGGAGGAGGAGATGCCACAAATATCCATTTCCTTAATGATGGAAGAGTTTGATTCCCTTTTCTGGCTGAGACAGACTTGAGGGCTGTCTCCTCATCCTGCCTCTGAGAGTGGAAGGAAATGGCAGACCATCATGCGAGAAACAGCCAAACTTAAGCTCAGGCTGAAGCAGCAACTGACAATGAGCCATGGAGCAAACACGAGTATCAGGACCCAGGTTCAATTCCTGCCTCAGGCAACTGTCTGTGTGGAGTTTGCACATTCCCCCATGTCTGCATGGTTCCATCCAGGTGCTCTGGTTTCCTCCCACAGTCCATAGGTGCGCAGGTTTGTGGACTGGCCTTTCTAAATTGCCCCATAGTGTCCAGGGATGGACAGGCTAGGTGGATTAGCCATGGGAAATGTTGGGTTACAGGGATAGGGTGAAGGGATGGGTGTGGGTAGGATGTTCTTTGGAGGGTTAGTCTGGACTTGATGGGCTGAATGGTCTCTTTCTGTACTGCAAGGGTTCTATGATTCCACAAGTCACCAATCCGGTCAAAGGTTCTGAAGATTTCCAAGGCAATAATACAGAAAGCTTGAATACGAAATTAAATATTTTTCATACTGGTATAATGGACAATGAAGAAGGTTATCTAAGATTGTGAAGGGATTTTGATCAATTGGGCTAATGGACTGAGGAGTGGCAGATGGAGATTAATTTGAATAAATGCAAGATATTGCATTTTGGTAAAACGAACAAGGGCAGAAATTATACAGTTCATGGTCGGGCCTTGAGTAGTGTTGTCGAACAGAGATCTCGTGGTTCAGGTACATAGCTCTTTGAAAGCTTTGTCACAGGTAGATAGGGTGGTTAAGAAAGTATTTTCCATGCTTGTCTTCATTGCTCAAACCATGGAGTATAGGCTTTAAGATATCATGTTGTGGTTGTAGAGTATATTAGTGTGGTCACTTCAGCAGTACTGTGTATAGTTCTTGCTGCCCTGCTACAGGAAGGATATCATTAAATTGGACAGGGTTCAGAAAAAAATTACCAGGATGTTACTGGGACTGAAGGATTTGAGTTATAAGGAGAGGCTGGGAATTGTTTCACTGGAGTGTAGGAGGTTGAAGGGTGACCTTATAGAGATTTACAAAATTACAAGGGGCATAGGTTAGATGAATGACAAAAGTTTTTTCCTGACGGTGGGGGTGTTCAAAACTAGGAAGCATGTTTTAAGGTGAGAAGAGGAAGATTTAAAAGGGCAAATGTTTCACACAGAAGGTAGTTCATATGTGGAACGAACTGCCAGAGGAAGCAGCAATGCAGGTACAGCGATACCATTTCAAAGACATTTGGACAGGTGCACGAATAGGAAAGGTTTAGAGGGATATGGGTCAAATGCAGGCATGTGGCACTAGTTTAATTTTGGAACTTGGTTGGGATGGGTGAGCTGGGATGAAGGGCCTGTTTTTGTGAAGTATAACTCTTTGATGATTCTAGTGACAAACTTGTTACAGTGAAGTGTGCATTGTTCATTGGCCTAACTTTTCCTCAGGGAATCTTAGATATCATCCAGTGTACTAAGAAAACCTACATTCAGCATCATGTTAGCTTTCTCTACATGCTCCAGCAAAATCCTTGAGGATATTAAATGTCACAAATATATAGAAACAAGAACCAATGAAGTTGAAAATCGAGAATTTTCTTCAGAATCTAGAGAGCAATGATCTGTCAGTGAGAGTAAACGTTAGTGGGAGAAGTACCACAGTGTGATGGATAGAGATAGAGCCCCAGAGCAAGCTCATTGAAAATATATGCTGGGGTGGGGCTTACAGGTGAGCCTCTGATTCAAAGGTACTCAGTGCCTGATCAAGATGTCTGGCTTTGGTAAGGGAGATGCCCATTCAAAACCATCCACCTGCCTTTCCTGCTGAATTTCCTCCCTCTTCCCTCCCACCTTGAATCCTCATTCACCTCTTGCCTGGTTTCAGAAGCATTTCCAGGTTTCTATCTGAGTGTATTGCCAACTGCTATCATACTCGCACTGGCACTGGCTGTAATGAACAGCTGCCAGAGTTCAATGGTGGGCAGAGGGTTTGAATTTATGGGCCCCCCAGCTTGCTGCTGGCTACTTACATGTCTGTTTGATACTTGATTTGACAGGCCTTTCCCAGGGGAAGCATTGTGGGATTCTCCTGGCTTTCCAACCATTGGGCAAGATCACTGCTATCTCAATTAAATACTATCCAATGTGTATAAAGTAAAAAATATTTCCATTTGTTGCTCCATCCCAGCTCAATTGGCTCATGCAGTCCATCAAAACAAGTCAAACAGAGAATAATTCACATGAGAAGTAAGAATGTTGAAACAAAGTCGTAAGGTTTTGTCATGGCATTTAGCCCCAACACTCAATTCACACCTGACATAAAATAACAGGAAATGCTGGAAACACTCAATAGTGCTGGCAGCGTCTGTGGAGAAAGAAACAGAGTTAATGTTTCAGGTCTGTGACATTTTATCAGAATATTTTTACCCTCAGCCACAGACGCCCGTGTTGAGGCAGCAGCTTTTATTGGATGTGCACCAGGTCCAACTCACCAAGTATCAGCAATAAAACAAGAGGAAATGGTGACTGCCTACACCCAAATGGGAAACATCACTGGAATAGATATTGTATTGCATTTCCCTGTAGTTGACTGCAGATTCACACTTTGATAAACCTACAATAATGATATCACTATTATTCTTGTTTTATGTAAGTATGATGGGAGTTTTGTTAATGTTGACAGCTCTATGGACAAAACAGGCCCACCCTGAATCAACTTCAATTGAAATGCATTATACAATTGAAAAAGAGATTCTGAAAAGACATATCAAGTCATTAATTTGGTTAACAGTTCCAAACTACACAGGCTCATGGCTGAAATTTAAGTTAATGTAGAACATAGAACAGTACAGCACAGAACAGGCCCTTCAGCCCACGATGTTGTGCCGACCATTGATCCTCATGTATGCACCCTCAAATTTCTGTGACCATATGCATGTCCAG
>NC_057722.1:83062334-83064034 GCF_004010195.1 Chiloscyllium plagiosum | reverse complement strand
TATGACCCCTTGTGTTAGTCATTTCTGCCCTGGGAAATAGTCTCTGGCTATCGACTCTATCTATGTCACTCATTATCTTGTATACCTCAATTAGATCCCCTCTCCTCCTCCTTTTCTCCATTGAAAAAAGTCCGAGCACAGTCAACCTCTCTTCATAAGATAAGCCCTCCAGTCCACGCAGCATCCTAGTAAACCTCCTCTAAACCCTTTCCAAAGCATCCACATCTTTCCTATAATAGGGCGACCAGAACTGGACGCAGTATTCCAAGTGTGGTCTAACCAAAGTTTTATAGAGCTGCAACAAGATCTCACGACTCTTAAACTCAATCCCCCGTTTAATGAAAGCCAAAAAACCATATGCTTTCTGAACAACCTTGTCCACTTGGGTGGCCATTCTAAGGGATCTATGTACCTGCACACCAAGATACCTCTGTACCTCCACACTGCCAAGAATCCTATCCTTAATCCTGTACTCAGCTTTCAAATTTGACCTTCCAAAATGCATCACCTCGCATTTATCCAGGTTGAACTCCATCTGCCACCTCTCAGCCCATCTCTGCATCCTATCAATGTCCCGCTGTAGCCTACAACAGCCCTCCATACTGTCAACGACACCTCCAACCTTTGTGTCATCTGCAAACTTGCTAACCCATCCTTCAATCCCCTCATCCAAGTCATTAATAAAAATTACAAACAATAGAGGCCCAAGGACAGAGCCCTGTGGAACACCACAGGGAGTTTGCACATTCTCCCCATGTCTGCGTGGGTTTCCTCCGGGTGCTCCGGTTTCCTCCCACAGTTGAAAAATGTGCGGGTTAGGTGAATTGGCCACGCTAAATTGGCCGTAGTGTTAGGTGCAGGGGTAAATGTAGGGGAATGGATCTGGATGGGTGCGCTTTGGTGGGTCAGTGTGGACTTGTTGGGCCGAAGGGCCTGTTTCCACACTGTAAGTAATCTAATCTAATCTAACCACTCATCACTGACTTCCAGGCAGAATATTTTCCTTCTACTACCACTCCCTGGATACAATTCTGTATCCAGGCAGCTAAGTTCCCCTGTATCCCATTCCTCCTGACCTTCTGAATGAACCTACCATGGGGAACCTTATCAAATGCCTTGCTATACATCACATCCACAGCTCGACCCTCATCAACCTTTCTAGTCACATCCTCAAAGAACTCACTAAGTTTTGTGAGGCATGACCTGCCCTTCACAAAACCGCGTTGACTGCATTTAATCAAGCCGTGCTCTTCCAGATGGTCATAAATCCTATCCCTCAGAATCCTTTCTAACACCTTGCAGACGACAGACGTGAGACTTACTGGTCTGTAATTGCCGGGGATTTCCCTATTTCCTTTCTTGAAGAGAGGAATTACATTTGCCTCTCTCCAGTCCTCAGGTACGACTCCAGTGGAGAGCGAGGATGTAAGGATCTTCGCAAGCAGCGAAGCAATCACATTTCTCACTTCCCAAAGCAGCTGAGGACAAATCTGGTCCGGGCGTGGTGACTTGTCAATCTTAATGTTTGACAAAATTTTCAGCACATCAGCTTCCTCTATCTCTATCCATTCCAGCATGCACACCTGCTCTTCAAAGGTTTCATTCACTACAAAGTTCGTTTCTTTCGTACAGACAGAAGTAAGTAACTCATTTCGGGCTTCCACTACCTCCTCAGACTCCACACACAAGTTCCCTATGCT
>NC_057722.1:83043204-83061479 GCF_004010195.1 Chiloscyllium plagiosum | reverse complement strand
GTTCCTTAAGCAGTCTCCACATGTCTATAGTGCCTTTATCATGGAACAATTGCTCCCAGTCCATGCTTCCTAACTCATGTCTAATCACATCATAGTTTCTTCTTCCCCAATTAAATATCCTCCCATTTTGCCTAATCCTCTCCTTCTCCATAGCTATGTAGAATGTGAGGCAGTTGTGGTCACTATCACCAAAATGCTCTCCCACCACAAGATCTGATACCTGCCCCGGCTCGTTTCCGAGCACCAAGTCTAGAATGGCCTTTCCCCTAGTTGGCCTGTCAACGTACTGAGTTAGGAAACCCTCCTGAACACACCTTACAAAAACAGCTCTATTCAAATCTTCTGCTCAAAGGAGATTCCAATAAATATTGGGAAAGTTAAAGTCACCCATTACAACAACCCTACAAATCCACACTTTTCCGAAATCTGCCGACCTATGCTTTCTTCCATCTCCCTGCTGCTATTGGGGGGCCTGTAGTAAACCCCCCCCCCCCCCCTCCCTATTCTTTTTAAATGCTCTAGACCCTGGAACATCCAGCAACCATTCCTGTCCCTGAGAAACCCATGTCTCTGTTATGGCCACAACATCATAGCACCAGGTACTGATCCATGCTCTAAGTTCATCACTTTTATTCCTGATACTCCTTGCATTAAAGCAAACACACTTAAAGCCCCTTAACTTGTTTACAAACTGATACTAGATCCTTTGATTATTCTAAATGTAAATTGCCTTAACTTTTACTCAGTTCTATTCTAACCTGGGACTCATTTCTAGGTAGGGATTATTCTATATTTAACCTGCCTGTCACCTTGTGTAAACTTGGCTCAGTTGGTAACAGGGAGAAAGTGAGGACTGCAGAAGCTGGAGTCAGAATCAAGAGTATGGTGTTGTAAAAGCACAGGCGATCAGGCAGTATCCAAGGAGCAGCAGAATCGTCGTTTCGAGCATAAGCTTTTCATCAGGAATGAGACAGTGGCCCTAAGGAATGAGAGATAAATAGGAGAGGGGTTGGGGCTGGGGGGAAGGTGGCTGGGAATGCAATAAGTAGATGTAGGTGTGGGTGAAGGTGATAGGCCAGAGGAGAGGGTGGAGCGGATAGATGGGAAGGAAGATGGACAGGTAGGACAGGTCAAGAGGGCGGTGCTGAGTTGGAATGTTGGATCTGGGACAAGGTGGGGGGAGGGAAAATGAGAAAACTGGTGAAACACATTGATCCCGTGTGTTTGGAGAGTCCCAAAGTGGAAGATGAGGCATTCTTCTTCCAGGCGTCGGGTGGCTAGAGTTTGGTGGTGGAGAAGGCCCAGGACTTGCTTGACCTTGGCGAATGGGAGGGGGAGTTAAAGTGATTGGCTACAGGGCAGTGGGGTTGTTTAGTGTGTGTGCCCCAGAGACATTCTCTGAAATGTTCTGCAAGTTGGCATCCTATCTCCACAATGCAGAGGAACCACATCGAGAGCAATGGACACAGTAGATGACATGTGTGGAAGTACAGGTAAATCTCTGTCAGATGTAGAAGGATCCTTTGGGGCCTTGGATGGGGGTGATAAAAACAGAACCCCCCTGGTTGTCACCTTCGACTCCGGATACATCGCATCATTCTTTGCCATTCCGCCACCTACAAACAGACCCCACCTCCAGGGATATATTTCCCTCTCCATACCTATCTGCATCTGCATTCCCTCTGCAACTCCCTTGTTAGGTCCATGACTCCCACCAGCCCACACTCCTCTCCCAACATCTTCCCCTGCCTCTGCAGGAAGTGCAAAACCTGCATGCACACCTCTCCCCTCACCTCTCCCCAAGGCCCCAAAGGATCCTTCCGCATCCGACAGAAATTTATCTGTCCTTCCACGCACATCATCTCCTGTGTCTGATGTTCTCGATGTGGTCTCCTCTACATCAGGGAGACAGGATGTCAACTTGCGGAACGTTTCAGAGAACATCTCTAGGACACACGCACTAAACAACCTCACCGCCCTGTGGCCGAACACTTTAACTAACCCCCCCCCCCCCCCCACGCTGCCAAGTGCCAAACTCTAGCCACTTGATGCCTGGAGCAAGAATGTTTCATCTTCCACCTTGGGACCCTCCAGCCACATGGGATCAATGTGGATTTCACCAATTTCCCCATTTCCCCTCCCCCACCTTATCCCAGATCCAACCTTATCTCTCAGTCCCCTTGGCCTACCCCCTCATTCCTGAAGAAAAATTTATGCTCGAAACATCGACTCTCCTGCTCCTCGGATGCTGCCCGGCCGGCTGTGCTTTTCCAGCACCACACTCTTCAACTCAGTTGATAACAAACTTGCCTCTGACTCAAAGAGAGTTGTGGTCCAAACTGTATTCCAGATCCCAAGCAAAGACTATCTCAGAGTAATGGGGGAATTCTGCAATAAAGATCACACTTTGGAACTGAAAACCTGTCTGTTTCATGAGTTCAGTTGCTACAGGAGTTGAAACACTAATTAAAGAGAAGAAAGTTTGAGCAGTATCTTGACCAAAATTCACTCCTCAAATAACATCACCGGAAAAATAATTTGATCATGTTTATTGAGTGGTTTCGCTTTGTGCAAAGTGCCTATGTTTTCTGACATATCGGTTTCTGCACTTCAAAATAATTCATTTCATATGAACAGCTTTGTGAGGTTTCTGAGAGACGTCATAAAGCACATAAATGCAAAACTGACATTTCTAATGTGAATCCATTGGTTAAGCTGTAGCCTATAATGAACTCAGATAATTATATCTATGGCACAGAACTTTCAGGAACAGATCATTCAGCCTAGCTGATCCATTCTCGTGTGTACATTTCTCACAAACCTCCTTCCAGCCTACTTCATCTAATGTCGTCAATATATTCTCATCGAAATGAATATTTATACTTGCATGTGAACACACATCTGACCCTTTCAAGTGGTCTATAAATGATAAATTACTGGGTTTGCATGGTTTTCTTCAGATCACACCAATAACATGGAACCTTAGTATTTGAATCACAGAAGTTCATTATTTTCTTCTTTGCTAAGCAGCTCAAAAATGATGTTTACTTGCGTTTGAGTATTTCACCAAGGTTACCTAATGAGTTGCAGGTCCACCTAGTTTGTAATAGTGCTCTGATGTATGTATGTGGAATGGAGAGTAATTAGACTTCATTCTGTGATTTAAGTTCTTGACCAGCAATAATTGTTGTGTTCCCACAATGGGTCAGAAAGAATCACTGGTCACTCAAGTATGATGCACTGATCACTTCTCAAGTAATCCTGATAATTAGCAAAAACCTCTGGGTGCAAATAATGGGAGCTATTTTTGGCTTTGCTAGCCGGGATGTGATGCATGTTACAATTTAAGAGCCAAAAGCTGTTTAGAATTAACACTGAAAAAGGGTAAAACTTTGCTTCCCTCCTGTGCCTATATCTGAATTTTTTTTATTACACCCAATGAATCACTAGTTTCAGCATAACAAGATGCCATTTGTCTCAAATCAGTCTGGACTACTGGTACTTGTTAACTTTGTTGCCTCTGTGGGGCTGCAGGCTCTTTTTAACTCCTTCATGCCCACAGTAGAATTACTAAAATAAGAGGCTGTCAATGTGTGGGGGATTAGGGAGAGAGGTGACTTGAAGAACCAATGACATAAAGAACAGGAATGATAGTTTTGAAAACCAGATTACAATTAATACTTATTTTTAAAAAATAATTTTGGTGGCTGTAAGGTGAACAAGCTCCTTGTATTGTATTTCTAATCTGGAAGGTTGTTGGTTCAACATTCACTCGTGAGATGTGGCTGACACTGCATATTAATAGTTAGTGCTAGAAGTACATTTTTGAATGAGACAATATCAGGGGACATAAAATATTCAATTATGGATGTAGGTTTGCTCGCTGAGCTGGAAGGTTTGGTTTCAGATGTTTCATCATCACACTCGGTAACATCACCAGTGAGTCTCTGGATAAAGCACTGCTGGTATGGCCCGCTTTTAATTTGTGTTTAGGTTACCTTGGGTTGGTGATGTCTTTCCTGTGGTGATGTCATTCCCTGTGGAGATGCCATTTCCTGTTCTTTTTCTCAGGTGGTGGTAAATGGGATCGAAATCAATGTGGTTATTGATAGAGTTCCGGTTGGAATGCCACGCTTCTAGGAATTCTCGCGCATGTCTCTGTTTGGCTTGTCCTAGGATGGATGTTGTCCCAGCCAAAGTGATGTCCTTCCTCATCTGTTTGTAAAGATACTAGTGAGAGTGGGTCAACTAGCCACAAAAAGACATGACCCACTCTCACCAGTATCCTCACATACAGATGAGGAAGGACACCACTTCGACTGGGACAACACATCAATCCTAGGACAAGCCAAACAGAGACATATGTGAGAATTCCTGGAAACATGGCATTCCAAACAGAACTCTATCAACAAAGACATTGACTTCGATCCCATTTACCACCACCTGAGAAAAAGAACAGGAAATGGCATCACCACAGGAAATTACATCACCAACCCAAGGAAACCTACACACAAATTAATAAAAGTGAGCATTACCACCAGTACTTCATCCGAGGCTCACTGATGTTGTTACCTAGTATGGTGATGAAACGTCTGAAACCCAACCTTCCAGCTCAGTGAGAAAACCGACATCCAGAACCTCAACCTGAGCTACAAATCTTCTCAAAACTTGCTATATAATTATACTTTTCAAAGTTGAACAGGGGTGTCATTCATGGTGCTCTTGTCAATATTTATTTCTCAATCAATATATAAATCAGTTTCCCTGGTCACTGTCACACTGTTATTTATTAAAGCTTGCACTGCACAAATTGGCTGCATGTTTCTTGAATCACAATAATGCTGCACATTTTGCCTTTAACTGATGTAGTGATGTTTATGTTATACCAACATACAAATTTGGAACAGGAGAATGCCATCAGTCCTTCAACCTTGCTCTACAATG
Source organism: Chiloscyllium plagiosum (assembly GCF_004010195.1). Lineage (NCBI taxonomy): Eukaryota > Metazoa > Chordata > Chondrichthyes > Orectolobiformes > Hemiscylliidae > Chiloscyllium > Chiloscyllium plagiosum. Next base: position 83,056,535 of record NC_057722.1, on the reverse strand, counting down.
CAATAAGATAATGGCTGATCTCCCATAATATCATAATTTAGAAGTGGGTTACATGGTATTGAAAGATGCAGCAGACCTTTATTACAGCTTAATGGTCAATTTAAGTTTTACATTCACAGCCACATCCATTTCTGGGCTGCCTTTAAGTTATTTGGTTGCAAATAGTAACATGCTGCAAGTGGCCCCAGTTATGATGGAGTCTGAGATCTTTATACCTTCAGGTCACATGTTATACTATAGTGATGATATAAAAGCACATCCCTTAAAGATATGCTGCACACTAACTGTGAGACATAAAATAACAAACAATATTTCACTGGGTTTAAAAGCTTTGGGATATCCTGAGGCCATGAAAGGCTCTGCACAAATACAAGTCATTCCTTCTTTGACAGAAGGCAGATAGAAGATTAGAATACAGTTAACAAGGCATCGCTTTGGTATGGCTACAAAATTTTGTTTGTGTACTTCTGCTTTGTCTTATTTTTTAAGATAGCTGGGTATTACACTGCCAGAGGTGGAAAATATCTTTCCATGTGCTAACAAACACCCAAAATATTTTGCCATCTTGATGTGGTTAATTGTTAATGCAGTTGGTTCAAAATAAAACTGGAACAATTCCTTCTATTTCCTGAAAGAAACTTAGATCTAGCTGCAAACAGTGAGAAAAAATCTGATGATATTCAGACTAAGTTGGAAAGGTCATGTTTTCATGTTGATAAATGCTGCTCATAAAAATGCAATGAAATCTCACCAAATAGTTATGACATTAAGACTAATTTTTTTTGTTGAAAAATGTAACTTAGTGCATGCATTTTGATTACGAAAGCAATAACAAAACTTCTTCAACACCTGATGTGGCTTGGTTCAGAGGGCACAGACGTAAGAAAATGCACCTGAAAAGAGTAATTCAGGATAGAAATAACTAAGCATGGTCGGAGTTTTGCCCACTGGTTGGAGTACCACATTGCCTCTCCCTCGGAGACCTAACGTCATTCCAAGCTAATCAGGTCCCCTCCTGGAAGTATCAAGTGTCTCATTTGATTGAGCACCCAGTTGGTTGAAGAATCGCACCCCAATCAAATAGCCAACCAGAGTGTTACATATCTCTAGTGCCACTTTAAGTGATGGTCATTGCTGATATTACAGCCAAGTCTACAGAAGGAATTGATGCTTGATTCCGAGCTGGAGATCATGTGGGCAAGGTAGGAGTTGTTGGCAAGGGAAGATTGGAAGAATGAATGGTGGCTGGCCAAGCCTGTGATCAGCCTCTGAATCAGACACCCTCCCTACGAGATTTCTGGTAAAAGCAACAGGGTTTACTGGGCAGCCTCCCCGAATGTTGAGCCCACATGTGCTAGATATGATTCTGATGTGGAGATGGAAAAAGCTTAATATCAACCCCCTCCCCCACCCTTCCCACCTCTTCCCAACCCTTACTGCACAGAGCCTGTTCAGGGAAATACAATAGGATCCCCACCCCAATTCTCCTGTGACACCCTTCCAAACTTTCCTTTGGTGGGCACCATTAAATTCTGCTCAAACGGTCTAATTTGAATGGTGCCATTGCATTGTTCATTTCTCCAACACATGTAAAGCTAAAAATGATTGGGGGGCCTGGGTGGGGTGTGAGGTGGGGGTGGGAGACACTGCTCAATTACAATTTGGAATGGGGTTATAAGAAAAAAAGGATTGAGTCCAAATAACCACATTATTACACCAAGAAGTCAGAGCTGGGGTTGCAAATTGAGACACCCTAATAGTACAGAATATCTATACTTAACATTGTACACTCAATTTGCTTCCTTTTTATTGTGTGGTTAGGAGAGCTTTAATTTCTTTCTTATATTTTGTTTCAGTTCTAGGAAGAAAAGTAAAACAGTGACCGTTTGACATTTTTGTTGGAAGTTCTCAACTAGCCCTCATGCTAATGTGGTGCCCTGTGCTTTTCTCCAATTTCCAAAGTTCTGCTAGACTTTGACAAAGTTTTGCAGGTGCGTGTTTCTTTAATGAGAGCTTTGAAAAGTGCTGGAATGGTAACAGTGGAGCTGCTGTCTCTAACTGAAGGTCTGCTTTTCATTAACAACCAACAAATCAAATTCCTCTCCACCAGCACCCAAGGCTGGATCTCAACTATCATGCAGCAATCATTATGTGCTGGGCGGGAATCCATTCAAAAAATTATAAGCCACACTGTGTGACAAGCATGTAACTGAATCAGCTTTCAATCTTTTTTGCAGGAGGGAGTCACTTGGTTTCTATTTAGGACAGAAGGGAAACTATAGGTTATTAAGGTTGTGAGGCTGAGTAACTGTGTGAAATGGAGAACCCCCTGGGTAGAACACAGGGCATGATAACTAGAAACAGACCAGGCAGAAGGTCCATTGCTGGTTACTGATTGAGATGCAGTTTACTACTGTACAGGAAAACACTGTTGTATTTTAGCCATTTACTCTGACTGGCCCAAGTATCATACAGGCCTTTTCTGTAACCATTATAACTAAATATTTTAAAATCTTCACTGTTAGACTAAAATGTTGCTAGGGCAAACTTTGCATTGGCTGTACTTAGGTTTCCTATAGCACATGAACATAGGTCCGTGTCTGGTTTAGGAGGAGAGCGGCAGCCTACAACAGGCTTCCTACCACTTCACGTGCATGACGTTCTGACAGATCGCGAGATTGACACTGTATATGGCCACTAATTATGGGAAAGACATCAAGAAGTACCATTTTGGGTGGGTGGGTTATTTTTGATGGCTTTTAACAACATGAAATATTGCTAAAATTTGATTACAATTCCCAGTTATCAACTTAAAAGCCATTATTTATTAATTTTTGAAAACAGGTTTGCCATAAAATGAAACAGATTAACGCTCTTGGTGATTAAATAATTTTCTGACAAACAGCAATATTAGGATTCCCTCATTATTTTAAGGAACATTGTTTCTGTCCTGGGACAGGAACATGGATTATGAGCAGTGGTGATTAGTGGATGCTGTTCAGGAAATTCCAGCAGTCCGATGGGCTGTTAGCACACAGCCGACTGATTCATATGTCATCTGCTAGCTATAAACTCCAAATTTGCTGTAAACCCATTATTTAAACACACTTGAAATAAGACATTGAACAAGTTAATTAGCTTGGTAATTAAAAACCAACCACACTGTTAGAAACACATTCCATTTGTGATACCAGAGCATGCACATCTCTGTAATAAAAGTGCATTTGAGCATTTAAGAAAATGTTTGAAACACTAGTGAAGCACTGCCCTGCAAATCACTTTCTGCTTCATTTTGTGAATAGGTTACCTTTCAACACACTTAAAACAAGGATGATTTAATAGATTGCTTTGTCCTAATGAAAAATACCCCTGCCTCAACCTAAACAAAGCATCTAATGTGTGGTTGGCTTTTTTTACTTTTGGCAAGGCAGTTCTGTGCTGATAAGACCATTGCCTGCTATTCTCCAAGGACTATAGCTCCTGGAAGACTGCAACGGACCTCATCCCCTGTTACTTCTGATGCGGGTGATCCTCCGACTCCATGGCGCCAACCACAACATGTTACCCACCGTGAGAGAGCAGGACGCAGGCACTGGTAGTCAGGAGTTATCGTCTATCATACTGATTGACGAAACCAAGAGTGAGTAGAAAAAATAAACATGAACAGAGACTGCAGTGTGTAGGACAGTCAGCTGGGAGTTTCAGTATTTGGCCCCAGTGATCCCAGTCTCATGGTGGGTTATCTTTTCCTTCTGCTATCATTTATCATAACTCTAGGGCCAGGGAGAAACAAAACTTGGAACATTCTATTGGTTAGTTTCATTCTACTTTCTGCTTCCCCCCAACCCGTCTTCCTTTAAACAACACCCTATCACTTCCCCCCAACCCCCCCATCAAAGTTCCACCTCTTCCCATTCCCTGAAGCATAGTGAAATTTAACACCAGAGCAGGCTCCTATTATACCACAGACCAATTCAAGTAATTAACCTTTGTTATTTTATTGATCCAGGAATTCATGCATATTCATTTAGCACAGATGAAGTGAGTTAAATATTTAACCAACACTTACGCTAAACTATGTTAAAAGAAATTGCTTTCTGAGGACATATTGTTTCTTTTCCTATTGAATACCATTCTTATCACAATTAATCAAAAAAATCGGGATGGATCTTTTGTAAATTCAGGGGATACAGAATTAATTGATTGTTGTTAGAAATTACATTTAAGTTGCCAATATTAAATATTGCTCACACTGATATCTGCTCAGGTATGGCTCACTCATTTCAGTGACTTTTACCTGTTGGCTTGTCACTTCAGTTCCTTTTATATTGCTGATAAAGTTGTCAGATAGGGCGAGGAGTCACATGGGGCCGGGAGTTGGGTGTCACATGGCAGTGGAGTTGGAAGTTGCTGAGCCCTTCACACTGGCTCCTGAAGTTATTTGCTGCAATTCTGATGCTGCAGGGACAGACCCTACACACTGCCAGACACCAGCACCAGAGCAATATCTGTACAGCAAGCTCCCAAATACAGTAACTTGATAATAACCACATCATCTGTGTCAGAGGTGTCAGTTGAAGGAAGAATGTTACTCAGCAGACTGACCGGAACATCTCCAACCTCCTTTGAAACAGAATCAGAGGTTTATTTGCTTCTGCCAAACAGAGTGAATGAGAAAGAGATTCACTTTAATGTCAGATTCTCAGGATAGCAGCCCAGAAATGAGAATGCAACCAACTCAGAGCAAACAATAAATGCTAATAAAGAGACTTTTCTTCTGTACATAAGGAGTCTTTGCTGATAATTATACGATACCATTGGTGTAAAATTAATAGCTATAGAATAAAAAAACAAAGTGAGAAACAAGGTTACATTTGGAAATTGTGTCCTTCAGGGTGAATCTCAATGAACAGGGAGTTCTGCTCTTTTGATGTTAATATTTAATCATGGAAGAACACAACCACATTCTCATAAGACTCAAGCTTTCGATGGTAATTGTATAAAGGGACCATATCTCTAACACTGTCTGCTGTTCTTCTAACAATTCTTTCAAACATGTATTTTTACTATACAACAACACATTGAACAAAGTATATGCGATCACAGATGGCTTGGTTTCAGATGGATAAATCTCAAATAAAATATCTTATGAAGTATTGACAACAGGAAGTGATCTCCTGATGGTCAGCAGCAAAGATATGAAAAGTAGTTTTGTATATTTCCAGGCTGTTAGCCTGGGTTGGGGCTCTAACCTTCCTAGGAGAAAGTGAGGACTGCAGATGCTGGAGATCAGAGTCGAGAATGTGGTGCTGGAAAAGCACAGCAGGTCAGGCAGCATCCGAGGAGCAGGAGAATCGACGTTTCGGGCAAGAGCCCTTTATTCCTGATGAAGAGCCTATGCGCCAAGCATCAATTCTCCTGCTCCTCGGATGCTGCCTGACTTGCTGTGCTTTTCCAACACCGTGCTCTTGACTCTAACTTTTCCAGCCCCTCTCTAGCTGCCAGGGCTCCTGCTTGGGTTTTTTTCCTGGAACTGGCTAATGAAAATGGTGAGGTGCTGGGTCCTTCAGGCTGTAGACCCGAGCAGAATGTCTGCAGCAAGGAAAGACAGCAACTCACCACAAGAAGAAGGCGCTGCTGTTGCAGGACCATGTCCTCTAAAGAGGTACTTGCCGAAATAAACAGTGGTGGAGGTGCCAAGTGTTCCGTGTGGTGGAGGGCAAGGTCCTCTGCTGGGGGTAGCTGGTCGTTGTGACTGTGCCCAACCATGAGGAAGGCTTCTCTGAGGTTGGTTTTGTGGAGCTGTCAGTGTAGCCTCAGCTGATGGTGAATCACCTCTGACCAGGCCATTTGGAGATAGGAACGCATTGACCTTCTGACCTGGCACTTGTATCCTTGACAATCTGCCAGAGCCAAGCTCAACCCTGCAGGATCAGGAGATTTCACCCAAAACCAATGTAAAGAAAGTAGAAAATGAATAAGTTGGGAAACTGTGTTTTGATACTGTCAGCTTAAACTAGTCAGGTTATGGATCTTACATAATTGGGAAATGTCCAGCAATGTTATATCTACAGTGCATTAATATATCAGTTAGATTTCAGGCTGGTTCTATTCAGTGAACATTGACATTAAGCCATTTATTTGGTTTTGCTGAGAAAAAGTGCCTTAACAAAGGCTGGGATTACAGAAAGGATTTCTCATCACTAATGTTTGGAACAGATTGATTTTACATTGAAAGTCAATAAATAAATATTTCATGACATTAAAAAAGATAAAAATGGATCTTCCACATGGACATTGAGACAGAGAAATGCAAAGTGTGATGGTTCAGAAGAGTTACAGGTAGAGCCTGGGGACCAAACACTAAATAATATTTGACTGAATTTTACATGATCTGAAATAGCTCCATAAAATTTAAGTTAGCACCACTTTACCTTGGCTTCCAATCTCGCAATGCCTCCATTTTAAAATTCTCATTCTTACTTCCAGGTCTCTTAAACTCTCTCAAGTTCGATCAATGAGTTTGTATTCACCAAGTTCTATCTCTGATCCCTTCCCATCTCTGCAACTTGCTCCAATTGTACAACCCTCCAAAATACCTGCTTTTTGAACTCTGGCCTTGTGCGCTACCCAGACTTTTCTGTCTCCACTAGCAGAGAACATGTTTTCAGTTGTCTAGCCCCTGAGCTGTGGATGTCTTTCCCCAATCTTTGCTGCCTCTTCCTCTGTCCCTCCTCTCTATGAAAATTCTTCTCCATAACTGACATTAATGTTGTTTTTGGTTACCTTCTTCACTATTTCCTGATGTAGCTCATTGTCAAACTTTATTCTGTATTGACCCTGTGAAACACCTTGTGACATATTACTATATGGAAATGCAAGATATTGTTATAGTTAGTGTCCTAATAGAAATACATAAGCCTATATTTAACAAGACTGTTGATCACAAGTTAGTATGGATATAACTTTAGATGTTTGTAACCTCCACATTTTATAAAAATATTCTCCTGCGTTTATCTATTTGATTCATTATCTTACACTTATTATCTTCTATGATGTCAAGCTGCCTGTATCTTGATTGTTTTATTTTTAAGGTGCAGTAATAACAGCCTGCCTCAATTTACTTCCAAATTGCAAATCTCAACCAATCAGAAGTCAGGAAAGTAACTACAGTGTAATCGTACCATCATTCACGCCCACAGGCCACAGTGGAATATTGATACATTACCCTCTCAAGTGACAATACTGTCTCCCACAGCAGAGCTGCATGCAGAGACAGACACGGGAGAAAGAAGGTGATTGACTTTTGCAGACAGAAAACGTGTTATATATTAGCCTTGTCAGCCATCATAAAGTATTCCCCTAAGTATCAGTAAATGTGCAATCTGTCCACTTCCTTGCACAATCCCCCATCCTCCCAGCAGCATTCCCATTCTAACTCAACAGCATCCAGCTCTTAACAGCTGCTTAAAGCTGATACAAGCACCTTCTATCTCTCAGCAGGCTGTTCTTACATAACCATTTATTTTTCCAGATATTTTTAAAGAGCCTGCAGGATTTAATTATGTACACAGACACTCCTATAAACTCTATTCCGAGAGCTTTATTGACTTTTCAGTGTGCCTGCATATTCCTACAATTAAAGCAAATAAAACTTTCCATTTATGCCAAACTTTGACCAAGTTTGTGTTTGCTGTAATAACATTATCCTGCACATACAGATAATAGATATCATGATCAGCCAAGCTTTTTCAACTTCCTCATCTTTTCTGTAATCTATTGGTTCCTTCACTCTCAGAATCTAATACAAACCCAGCCTAGAATCTTAGACCATTAAAGTGACAAGGGCAGTGACAAGGACAAGTAGATATGATCAACCTGATTCATGTTTTAATTTTGTTTTGGAACACTGTGCAAGGTGTGATTGGTCTGCTTTTTCAAGAGTTTGTTGCTCAATCTGGGACGGGGTAGTTTAGTCTTTTCACATTTCTTTCAATTACCAGCCAGTGACTGATAGATTAAAGCTCTCCAGCTAATGATGACCAGATATCATGGGTTCCACAAGAAAGGGAGCTGGAGATTGAGAGGGGGAAGACAGGGAAAGCTGTTGGCTTTGTCTGCTGTTTCCAGTGTGATTCCTTGCTTTTTTACAAGACTCCTGCTACCCTGCATTCAATACAGCGTGTGACATTTCATACACAGCAGGCAGCCACAGGCACACCAGGCCTGTCTGTAGAAACCTACCTTTTTTTCCCATATATCTCCAGTGGAATTATGCACTTCAACTGCTCTCTGAGCTATTCTAATTTCCCTTCCCCTCTTTAAGCTGCCCTGTGAGCCATGAGTATGCATTAAAATCTCCCTAAAACAGTTACCCAGAGGCAATGTAATTCCAAAACAAGCACCTAACACTTCACAGCTAAGAAGTAATGGATTAATTTGAACCTAATGTCGCCCCAGTTTACTGCTCCAAATGTTCTGCTGCAGACATAGCCCGGAGGCATAGTGTTGTGGCATGAACACAACTCCTGGAACTGCAGCTACAGTTGGCTTAACATCTGTGCCTCACATTTACCATGTGCCTCATTATCCTGCGCCCCACTGTGCCTACCTGTCCCAATCAAGCTTCTCAGCCACAGGCTATCCAATTTTTCCCCAACTAAGAATCTTTGTTCTCTTTCTCACTTACTAAATTTCTGAGAGACCTCTGTGCCCTTAGCAGTAGGGGTTTCTGTACAGGCATACCTTATATGTTCTGCAGACTTTTAACATTTCTTTAATAAACAAGGAGTAGGAGAGAGAAAAAAAGAAAAAAACATAAAAATGCTCCAACCTGTCACTAAATAAATCTTTTCTTTCCCTGCTGCTTCTAATATGGAGCCTGAACACATCAGAAAGTTGTTTGTTTGACTTTATGAGGTTGATTTATTTTGAGAGTGTAAAGTGTGAACACTGGGATCGTCAAGCATGCATTTTTGAGTTGAAGAAACCAGAGAAATGATTAGAGCCTACTTTTCAAAAGAAAATATTTTTTCTGAATAGTAAATGTTTTTACTGGGCACCACCTGATTTAACTTGAAGAGCTTGTTTCCAGTGAGGCCCTGAAGTATAAAATATTTGTTACCAAAGCCAATTAAAATACAAAAATAGATTAAACAGTCACAAGTATGCACTAAAATACTAGTTTACATACAAGCTATAATAGGTACATTGTTGAAATGCTGTAATTACTGTGTGGATTTTGGGTTCTGGAGGCTTGCTAGATAGACATGAATCGAGATCCAAGGTTGTACAGTATTGTGCTTACATTGGACGTATGGAACTGATCATGTGACATTACATTGATGACATCACCATTCCAAGACATTGAATAATTATCCTCACTTGGAAAACTTTAAATAAACTTTCCAACCCTGATTTCAAAGTATGATAAAAGCTTACAAAACATCTATTCAGCACCATTTCCCCAATGTCCACACACTTGGGATTCCCAGAATGATGATCATTTAGATTTTTTCAGGTAGTTGTAAAGAATTAGCCTCCATCTGTTTTATTTCAGTAATAGCCATAAGAGAAATATTCCAGTTCCTCTCCTTTTGTGCAGGATTCTGCTGAGACTATATCTATTTCCTGCCCACCTCAGTATCAAAAACCCTAATGTTTCTCTTCTTCCTTGAAAACATTTGTTTGACACAGCAAACATTTAATTGACCATAATGCTGGATTGAAATTAATACTGTGGTTAAGATTTGGTATGATAAGGAAAATATGAAGCCTTTTTCCAAGCCATGAAACTGTAGAAACTTATGAGACAAATGGAAACAACACAGCCCATTGTGCTTGCGCAGGTTTCTCCAGTAAAGAAAAGCTATGATTAAAAGTTTCTGATGATTTCCCCATCAAAATGCCTGCAACTTGAACATATTAGGCAAGATTTGAGTGTAAACTGCCTCCCTGTCTTACTAATTTACATTTCTACTCAGTTGCATTGTTCAAAGCAACAGGATGACTTTAAGATGGGCACTGAATTCAAAAAGTACTCTGGCAAAGCTTGTGTTTTCTGTGTAGCAATAGCAATCAGAAAGGCTGGATGCCATTTTTGTCTCAAAGATAATTACATCTTTCAATATGACTTGCATCATGGCATAAGCTTGTTCGCGATGGAAACGTGTTTGAGCAACATTTTTCAAGAAGGTTATACGATCAAAGTTAAAATAAGGGATCTAGGAATCTCATCACATTCCATCGACCCAGCTTTAATTTTTCACAATTGCTTAAATGCTTTTACAAACCAAAGCACAAAGTTAACTTGTTTTACATCTATGATCTCTGCTTACTTACGGCTCGCTTTTTTGATAAATGCAGAGGCTGTTACAATGTACTCCCCGAGTTCCTTACACAACTTTCAGCAAAAATACAGAGAAAGCAATGCAAACAACTCCCACCCAATTTTTACACAGTTCCTAAATGTAGAATATGTTTATGCATTGATATATATTTGCTTATTTTGATGGTGGCACATGGCTCAGTGGTTAGAACTACTGCCTCACAGCACCAGGGACTTGGATTCGATTCCACTCTTGAGTGACTGTTTGGAATTTGTACATTTCCCCGTGTCTGCATGGTTTGCTCTGGTTTCCTCCCACAGTTCAAAGATGTGCAGGTTAGATGGATTGCCCATAGTTGAGAGTGTGGTGCTGGAAAAGCACAGCAGGTCAGACAGCATCCGAGGAGCAGGAGAATCGACATTTTGGGCATCAGACCTTCATCAGGAATGAGGCTTGTGGGTCGGGGTTGAGAGATTAATGGGAGAGAGGTGGAGTTGAGAGAAAGGTAGCTGGGAAAGTGACAGATGGATGAATGTGAGGGAGGTGATAGGTCAGAGGGGGCGATGATGGACGGGTCCGGAGGGCAGTGCTGAGTTGGAGGCTTGGTACTGGGATAATGTGGGGAAAGGGGAATGAGGATGCTGTTGAAATCCACATTGATCCCGCGTGGTTGCAGGGTTCCAAGGCGGAATATGAGACGTTCCTCCTCCAGGCATCGGGTGGTAACAATTTGGCAGTGGAGGAAGCCCAGGACCTGCATGTCCTTGACGGAGGGGGAGGGGGAGTTGAAGTGTTCAGCCACGGGGCGGTGGGGTTGTGGGTGCAGGTGTCCCAGAGATGCTCTCTGAAATAATCCACAAGAAGGCGTCCTGTCTCTCCGATAGGAGACCACACCGGATGCAATGGATGCAGTAGATGACATTGATGGATGTACAGGTAAATTTCTAAAGATGTGGAAGGATCCCTTGTGGCTTTGGACAGTGGTTAGGGGGTGGTATGGGCGCAGGTTTTGCATTTCCTGCAGTGGCAGGGATAGGTGCCAGGAGTGGGGTGTGGGCTGGTGAGGGGTGTGGTCCTGACGAGGGAGTCGCAGAGGGAATGGTCTGTTCAGAATGTTGATAGGGGTAGAGAAGGAAATATATCTCTGGTGGTAAGGTCTGTTTGGAGGTGGCAGAAGTGGTGGCAGATGATGCATTGTATGCGAAGGTTGTTGGGGTGGAAGGTGAGGACCGGGGGTTCTGTCCTTGTTACATTGGGAAGGGTGGGGTTCAAGGACAGTGGTACGTAAAGTGGAGGAGATGCATTGGAGGGCATCGTCAAACATGTGGGAATGGAAGTTGCGATCGTGGAAGAAGGAGACCATCTGGGACCTTCTGATGTGGAATTGGCCATCCTGGAAACAGATGCGGCGGAGGTGATGGGATTGGCAATAAGGGATGGTGTTTTTACAGGAGGTAGGGTAGGTGGAGGTGTAGTCTAGGCAGCTGTGGGAGTCAGTGGGCATGTAGTAGATGTCTGTGGTTAGTCGGTCACCAGAGACAGTGATGGTTAGGTCCAGGAAGGGAAGGGATGTTTCTGAGATGGTCCAGTGAATTTGAGGTCGGAGTGGAAGGTGTTGGTAAAGTTGATGAACTGTTCAACCTCCTCGCGGGAGCACAAGGTAAGCACCGATACAGTCATCGATGTAGTGGAGGAACGGGTTGGGGTGGTGCCGATGTAACTGCAGATAATGGACTTTTCCACATATCCAACAAACAGGCAGGCATAGCTGGGTCCCATGTGGGTGCCCATGGCTACTCCTTTGGTCTGGAGGAAGGGGGAGGATTGGAAGGTGAAGTTGTTGAGGGTGAAGATCAATTTAGCCAGGTGGATGAGGATGTCAGTGGAAGGGTACTGGTTGGGATGGCGTGAGAGAAAGAAACGGAGGGCTTGGAGACCTTTGTTGTGGTGGATCGATGTGTACAGAGACTGGATGTCTATGGTGATGATGAGATGTTGGGAGCCGGGGAAACAAAACTCTTGGAGGAAGTGAAGGGGTGTCAGGTTTGCGAATCTTTGGAAGGAGGTTGAATCGGGGTGTGCCTGCATGGGACCTGGCTATGCCTGCCTGTCCTGTTTGTTGGATATGTGGAACAGGAGAAAGTGAGGTCTGCAGATGCTGGAGATCAAAGTTGAAACTTTATTGCTGGAACAGCACAGCAGGTCAGGCAGCATCCAGGGAACAGGAGATTCAACGTTTCGGGCACAGGCCCTTCTTCAGGATATGTGGAACAGTCCATCTTCCGCGAAGATAAAAGGTAGGGAGGAGGGACCTATATCGATGACAGTATCGGTGCCACCTCGTGCTCCCTTGAGGAGGTCAAATAGTTCATCAACTTTACCAACACCTTCCATCCCGACCTCAAATTCACCCGGACCACCTCGTAAACCTCCCTCTCCTTCCAGGACTTCTCCATCACTCTGATAACTGACTAATCTACTACAAGGCCACGGACTTCCACAGCTACCTAGACTACACCTTCTCCCACCGTACCTCTTGCAAAAACCCCATCCCTTATTCCAAATTCCTCCGCATCTGCTGCATCTGTTCCCAGGATGGCCAATTCCACTTCAAAAAGTCCCAGATGACGACCTTCTTCCATGATCGCAACTGCCCTTCCCACATGGTTGACGATGCCCTCCAGCGCATTCCTCCACTTCACGCACCACTGTCCTTGAACCCCACCCCTCCCAATGCAACAAGGACAGAACCCCCCTGGTCCTTACCTTCCACCCCACCAACCTCCGCATACATTGCATCATCTGCCACCACCTCCACCACCTCCAAACAGACCCCACCAGAGATATATTTTTCTCCCTACCCCTACCAGCGTTCCAAAAAGACCATTCCCTCCGCGAATCCCTCGTCAGGTCCACAAACCTCTCACCAGCCCACGCCCCACTCCTGGCACCTTTCCCTGCCACCACAGGAAGTGCAAAACCTGCGCCCACACCACTCCCCTC
>NC_057722.1:83028674-83042949 GCF_004010195.1 Chiloscyllium plagiosum | reverse complement strand
TACCTCCCCCCCACCCCACCCCACCCCACCCCACCCCACCCCTCGCCTGTTTATCTCTCAGCCCCGACACACAAACCTCATTCCTGATAAACAGCTTATGCTCAAATTGTTGATTTTCCTGCTCCTCGGATGCTGCCTGCCCTGCTGTGCTTTTCCTGCACTACACTCTCGACTCTGATCTCCAGCATCAGCAGTCCTCATTTCCTCCTGTAAACTAAAAAAACCCAGCGTTGTAATATACTGATCTGGTATGCAATCTAACATTACATGTAATGTAATAGTCCTGCATAAAGTATTCTGATCCTGCAAGTACAATATCAATCCTGCTTGAAACACAATTATCCTGTATCTCAGGGTGGCCTCACGGTACTGCCTCACCGTGCTGCCTCACAGTGCCGCCTCACGGTACTGCCTCACAGTGCTGCCTCACAGTGCCGCCTCACGGTACTGCCTCACGGTACTGCCTCACAGTGCCACCTCACGGTGCCGCCTCACGGTGCCGCCTCACAATGCTGCCTCACGGTGCCGCCTCACAGTGCCGCCTCACCGTGCTGCCTCACGGTACTGCCTCACAGTGCTGCCTCACGGTGCCGCCTCACGGTGCTGCCTCACGGTACTGCCTCACAGTGCTGCCTCACGGTGCCACCTCACAGTGCCACCTCACAGTGCTGCCTCACGGTACTGCCTCACAGTGCTGCCTCACGGTGCTGCCTCACGGTGCTGCCTCACGGTGCCACCTCACGGTGCCGCCTCACGGTGCCGCCTCACAGTGCTGCCTCACGGTACTGCCTCACAGTGCTGCCTCACCGTACTGCCTCACAGTGCCGCCTCACAGTGCCGCCTCACAGTGCCGCCTCACGGTACTGCCTCACGGTGCCGCCTCACGGTGCTGCCTCACAGTGCCGCCTCACGGTGCTGCCTCACGGTACTGCCTCACAGTGCCGCCTCACAGTGCCGCCTCACGGTACTGCCTCACAGTGCTGCCTCACGGTACTGCCTCACAGTGCAGCCTCACCGTGCTGCCTCACCGTGCTGCCTCACGGTACTGCCTCACAGTGCCGCCTCACAGTGCCGCCTCACAGTGCCGCCTCACGGTACTGCCTCACGGTACTGCCTCATGGTACTGCCTCACAGTGCTGCCTCACGGTACTGCCTCACAGTGCCAGCAATCCGGGTTCAATTTCCGCCTCAGGTGGAGTTTGCTGTCACAAAGCTGGTTCCTTTTTTCTAAAAGCTGTTCCTTTTCTCAAGGATATCATATCCTGGATTGTTTTCAGAGGGGTTGTAAAAACTCCCCATTCTGATTAAACTGGTTTGGTAAAGAGATTACGGGGTATTGAGAGGTCTTTTTGTTTATATGTAAATAGATGAGACTTCAGGCCCAAGTGGTCATGTTTTAGAAGTACCCTGTACAATGAAAGGGAAGTGATCAGCTCTGTAGCTACAGAGTGCTACAGCAGGCGCACAGAGAGGGGAGCCGGAAGGTAAGCAGAGACGAGTTTAAATTAACGTTTTTCTTTTCGCAGTCTGTGTTTTTTTCCAACTAGGAGCAGGAACCTGGAAGTCGTCAACAGAGGCTTCTGGGAAGGTATGAGTGTTGAGTGGAGAAGGAACCCGAGACACTACACGTGTAGTGTCTCCCACCCTCCCTCCTCCTCTAACCTAAAAAAAAGGACTCAGTTGGCTGAACAGGTAAGCTACTCAGTGTTCTTGTTTTGGAGACGAAGTGTAGAGTTATGGCAGCGCAGGCAATGGAATGTTCCTCCTGCAGGATGTTTGAGGTAGGGGTGACCACCGATGCTCCTGCCGACTTCACCTGCAGGAAGTGCAGCCAGCTCCAGAGTGACTGTTTGGAATTTGTACATTTCCCCGTGTCTGCATGGTTTGCTCTGGTTTCCTCCCACAGTTCAAAGATGTGCAGGTTAGATGGATTGCCCATAGTTGAGAGTGTGGTGCTGGAAAAGCACAGCAGGTCAGACAGCATCCGAGGAGCAGGAGAATCGACATTTTGGGCATCAGACCTTCATCAGGAATGAGGCTTGTGGGTCGGGGTTGAGAGATTAATGGGAGAGAGGTGGAGTTGAGAGAAAGGTAGCTGGGAAAGTGACAGATGGATGAATGTGAGGGAGGTGATAGGTCAGAGGGGGCGATGATGGACGGGTCCGGAGGGCAGTGCTGAGTTGGAGGCTTGGTACTGGGATAATGTGGGGAAAGGGGAATGAGGATGCTGTTGAAATCCACATTGATCCCGCGTGGTTGCAGGGTTCCAAGGCGGAATATGAGACGTTCCTCCTCCAGGCATCGGGTGGTAAGAGTTTGGTAGTGGAGGAAGCCCAGGACCTACATGTCCTTGCCGGAGGGGAGGGGGAGGAGGAGTTGAAGTATTTGGCCACGGGGTGGTGGGGTTAGCAGGTGCAGGTGTCCCAGAGATGTTCTCTGAAACCAGGTGCAATAGATGACAGTCAGAAATTCACCTGTACCTCTACCAATGTTATCTACTGCCTCTGTTGCACCCAGTGTGGTCTCCTCTACATCGGGGAAACAGGATGTCCTCTTGCAGATCATTTTGCCCTACTGACCCATCCATCACTCCCCCCCGACCAATCACCTTCTCCCTCACTTTTATCCACCTATCGCTTTCCCAGCTACCTTCCCCAAACCCCAACCTCCGCCCATTTATCTCTCAGCCCTGACTCACAAGCCTCATTCCTGGTGAAGGGCTTACGCCTGAAACGGTGATTCCCCTGCTCTTCGGATGCTGCCTGACTGGCTGTGCTTTTCCAGCACCACACTCTCCACTCTGATCCCCAGCATCTGCAGTCCTCACTTTCTCCTCTGGATTGCCCATAGTGTCCAGGGATGTGCAAACTAGGTGGATTAGGCTAGGAAATGCATGGTTACAGGGATAGGGTGGGTCTAGGTGGGATGCTCTTTGGAGGGGTAGATTAGATTAGATTACAGTGTGGGAACAGGCCCTTCGGCCCAACAAGTCCACACCAACCCGCCGAAGCGAAACCCACCCATACCCCTACATTTACCCCTTACCTAACACTACAGGCAATTTAGTGTGGCCAATTCACCTGACCCTGCACATCTTTGGACTGTGGGAGGAAACCGGAGCACCCGGAGGAAACCCACGCAGACACGGGGAGAACGTGCAAACTCCACACAGTCAGTCGCCTGAGGCGGGAATTGAACCCGGGTCTCTGGCGCTGTGAGGCAGCAGTGCTAACCACTGTGCCACCGTGCCGCCCAAGTAGATGTCGACTTGATGGGCCGATTGGCCTGCTGCCACTCTGTGGGGATTCCATGATATGTTTAAATTGTATTTTGCTTATACCACGTTGATAGGATTATTAAGAAGGCTTTTGATGTATTACTGTTCACGAGCAGGGGAACTGAGTTTAAGAGCTGCAAGGTTATGCTGCAGCTCCATAAAGCCCTGGTTAGACCACACTTGGAATGTTGTGTTTTATTCTGGTTGTCTCATTATAGAAAAGATGTGGAAGCTTTAGAAAGAGTGCAGAGGGGACTTGCCAGGATGTTGCCTGGACTGGAGGGCATGTCTTATGAAGAAAGGTTGAGGGAGCTAGGAGTTTTCTCATTGGAGTGAAGAAGGATGAGAGGTGACTTGATAGAGGTGTACAAGATGATGAGAGGCAAAGATAGAGTGGATAGCCTTTTTCCCAGGGTGGAAATGTCTATCACAAGGGGACATAGTTTTACGGTGATTGGAGGAAGGCTGAGGGAAGATGTCAGAGGTCGGTTCTTCACACAGAGAGTGGTGGGTGCGTGGAAATGCACTGCTGGTAGTGGTAGTAGAGTCAGAGACATTAGGGACATTTAAGTGACTCTTGGATAGGAACATAGAAGATAGTACAATGTAGGGCATGTAGATTGGTTTGATCTTAGAGTAGGATAAAAGATCAGCACAATATCGAGGGCTGAAGGGCTTGTACTGTGCTGTACTGTTCAATGTTCTCTGTTCTATTACTTCTTTCTTTGCTTGCATAACTTAACTCCTTCAATTTCGTGCAATGGATTTGTATTGGAGATCAGCCAAGATCCATTAGACTAGCAGGCTCCAAGAATCAAATGGTCTCCTCTTCCTGTTGTTTCCGTGATCCCATTGCAAAAGTGATCACTTACAAAAATGCCTATTTGGTTGTGCAATGCTTAGGTGCAGGTGCTATGTAAATACTTTTTTTCCTTCCAACACCAAAAGGGTAAATAGACGTTTCAAATACAGATAATCATTTTCTTGCTGATAACTTAGATTGGTATAATCTGGATGAGGTGAAAAATTGCCAGCCTGTTCTGAAATATTTCCAATGTTTTTATGTCAGTATTTACAACTTAAAATAAAAAAAACCTGTAACCAAACATCTGGAGCCACAGAGGAGAAACAGATCCTGACAAATGGGAAAGTGCAAAGACATTTCCACATTATCTACAATGACATCTTCACTACAAGAGGGAAGAAGGCTATTCAGCCAATTATATCTGTACTAATCCTTCTAAAATTTCACCAGGACAGAGTTGTTTTTCCTTTCTTCACCACCAGCAGTGACATCTTTCTTAGGAAACCAATATTATTAAAAAGACTAATTCCCTTATCTTGTGAGTGCATATGTTTTAATTCATTAACAATTCATCAGTGGATTGAAAAGAATGATAATTTGACAAACGACAAAACCACAGTTCTTCTGAAAATGATAAACCGACTGAAAAATGATATTGACCACTTGAACCAACTCAATGAGCTTGCTGACAGGTGATTGCAATTATGCAATGATCTCACTGGCCAAGAGTGCACAAACTCGATAAGCTTATTGATTTATGATTCCATTAACTCAATGCTTTCACTGACTAGTGATCACACCAGTTCAATATTTTCAGTTAACGAGTGACCGCACTAGCCTAACGATCTATCGTGGTCTGTTGTTAGTGAATCGTTACATCTTTAATAAACTAGGAACATTCATATTACACATACATCCGGAATCCAGGATACCGAAACTCAAGTACTGACATCATATTGGCACTTGCAGCAGATGATGTGCAACTGGGAGGCTTCATTCTGTAGCTGAATGTGCCTCATTGAGCACTGCTCTCATCCACAAAGTAACTCTGAATCAGTGTGGAAACAGGCCCTTCGGCCCAACAAGACCTAACCTCCAAAGAGTATCCCACTCAAACCCATTCCCCATTATTCTACATTATTCCTGAGAAATGTGCCTAACCTACACATCCCTGAACACTATGGGCAATTTAGCATGGCCAATTCACCTAACCTGCACACCTTTGGACTGTGGGAGGAAACCGGAGCACCCAGAGGAAACCCACACAGACACGGTGAGAATGTGCAAATTCCACACAGTCGCCCAAGGCTGGAATTGAACTCGGGTTCCTGGTGCTAACCACTGAGTCATTGTGCCACCCCAGGGCATTGTTGTTTTCATCCGTGCAGCTTCCTCATTGGCTGGTTGCATTTCAATGCCATTAGAGAAAACATAATATTGACAGCATTCTAATCTCAAACACCTTGGAAAAAATTTAAACTTAGAATGGAAAGTTCCCTAGGCTCATTCAAATGTTTAGGAATCTGTATAATATGGTTGTGAGCTTCAACATAGCCAAAAAGACTTGTACTTATGTCATGTTTTTCACAAAACACATAGATATAAAGCATGTGTAACTCAAAACACTTTTCAAACAATGAAGCACTTTTTGAATTATTGTTACTGTTATAATGTAGAAAATGTAGCAGTCATTCTTTGCATACCAAGCTCACACATAAAAGGAATCTCTGTTTAAAGGAACACGACTCTAATAACAAAGCGATATTGATCAGATCATGACATTGATAGAAGGATTTCTATTTCTGTTGGCAGGGATAGTATCCCTTCCATTCTTCAACTAGTGCTACAAGATCTTCTACATCTACCCAAATGAGTAGGTAAGTGTTCATATTAACTTCTAACTCAAAGGACTGTATCTTTAACAGTGCAGTACTCTGTTCATACTGCACCCCGAATGCAGCTTTGAGTTTTGGGCTCAATCCTGGGACCTCGCTACCAACTGAGCATAAAATTGAAGTGGTGAGAGATTGTATCTTGGTGGGGATATCTCAGAGCTCCTGCTTCAGCATGCTTAGGTGCTGGTTGGAGATCTGAATCCAAAATTATCTTTTGGATTAAAACAAATCCCTAGCTATTTTGCTTGAACACAAATACATTATTATGATGGCATTACATAGAACTCTTTCTACATCAAAATAATCCTGCTGCACATATTTAAGAAAATAAACTGACCAAAATTCTTCATTATCAATACAAACACTTCCTCTTTGCGATTACGATGCATTTCATTGAACAGCTATTTATTCTTCGTAACTTAGTACCAAGTATCATTGAAATCCCCAAAAGGAACTCAAAACATATGTTCATGTTGCAAACCTGGCAAAGTTAACAGAGGAATCCTCCTTCTTTTTCCCTAATTTTGAATAACAAGGCTGTGCTCCAACTCGGGGGGTGGGGAATGCAGGCCACCTCTCAGGGTTAGTTCAGAGCATCAAATGAAGAGAATAAAAGTAAGCTTTGTTTAGAGGAACACAAGTCGATTGGAAAGAATCAATTCTAATCGAACTGCCTCTACTTTAAAAGGACAATACCTACAGATGCATCACTCGATGTGTCAACAGCTGTCTCTCAAAGGTTATGCTATCAATTTGCCTTTTGTTGTGACCGTAGACTCACTTCAAAGATCATAAATAGCTCCCTGTGAGTCACTGCAGCATCCCACTCTCTGGGATCTCATCTAATATACCACGAGCAAACTTTCCAGACACTTGTTTCCACTTTTGAGTTTTTCCACTAGATTTCTGTGGTACTTTGTATGGCACTGTCTCACTCTTTGAAAGACATTATGCAACAGTAGTATTTATTAGTGTCCTGGCCTTAAGCCCTTGCTTCATGGCTTGGCCAGATATATCCACACCTGGCAAAATGCCCAGGTGATCTTTTGGGACTTTATACTTGGAATAAACTTTAATGACGTGAACTAAATTATCGTACACACACATATGTGTATATTATATATATATATATATATATATATACATATGCATACATCAAGTGCATATCCATGAGACAGAAAAAGCCCACAGTTAACATGAAGGTTGAGAAGCTGACATAAACCTTTAAGTTTCACTCATTTTCGTTCTACTCCTATTAACCTGGGACATATAAAATAGCTCATAGAAATGTGACATTCTCGATCAAAAACAACCAATAAAACTTGTCAAAATGAGGGCAGTTCTTGTTCTCTCACGCACTGTTTTGCATGTGACTGAATGTCAGGAAATTAAACTCGACTGTAGCCCTCTCCTACACTCATTGCTCAAAATATAAATCTTGAGAACTTCAGGCAAAATTAAACAAGATCTGACAAATTTTGAGTGGAGAAATATAATAATTATATTCCTAAATTCACAGTTTAAACTCATTTAAATTCAACAATGTGTCAAGGTCCTTTACACTGGTGAGAAAAAGTGGGACCTGAATTAGTTTGAAATGCTCCGTTGAAGGTTTATTCTCTATCTATGTTCTCAATATTCTTCTCTTGAATCAGTAGCATCTGTGTCAACAAATATAAGACACAGCAGTTATCAGAAACTATCGCCAATTGTTGTGGTGTATTTGCATTTGAAAAGAGCTTGAAGACAGACATTGTTCTCTTTGCTTGAGTTTTCAGTCTGAAGATTCGTAGAGAATAATTCCTTCCCCTTCATGTGAAACTATCATTGCTTGTACATGGGTCATTCTATGATGTATGGCTGAAGATAATTATGAACAGGCTATGTCACTGATTTGTAATTAGCTTTCTGAAATTCATCCCATATATTTCTTTCTATTTTCCTGCCTCTCAGATATTCACAGACATATACATCTTGTTGATTTTGGTTGTCTTTTCAGTGACGTGAAAGCCAGGCGCAATTCTGTGAGAATTATTGACACAGGAGAGTGTGGAATACAAGAATGAAGCACGGAGAATGTGTTAACAGACAATGCAGGAGGATGTCGAAAAGTGTGGCCCTGCAGAAGCACAGCAGGTCAGGCAGCATCCGAACTGCAGGAGAATCAATGTTTTGGGCATAAGCTCTTCATCAGAAATTCTTAATGAAGGGCATCCGAAGAGCAAGGGTTGATTCCCTTGCTCTTCGGATGCTGCCTGGCTTGCTGTGCATTTCCAGCAACACTCTTTTCGACTCTGATCTCCAGCATCTGCAGTCTTCACTTTCTCCCAATCCAGGACGATGTAGCACATGTCGTAATGCAAACCACACAGAATACACTCTCATTCACACAGGGAAGGTGAGGACCTATTGATATTATTGCTGGACTATTAATCCAGAGAAGTGGATAGTATTCTGGGGACCCAGGCTCAAATCCCATCTCAGCAGATGGTGGAATTTGAGTTTAATAAAAGAAAATCTGGAATTAAGAATTTACTGATTAGATTACTTTACACTGTGGAAACAGGCCCTTCGGCCCAACAAGTCCACACCGACCCGCCGAAGCGCAAACCACCCATACCCCTACATTTACCCCTTACCTAACACTACGGACAATTTAGCATGGCCAATTGACCTGACCTGCACATCTTTGGACTGTGGGAGGAAACCGGAGCACACGGAGGAAACCCATGCAGACACGGGGAGAACGTGCAAACTCCACACAGTCAGTCGCCTGAGGTGGGAATTGAACCCAGGTCTCTGGTGCTGTGAGGTAGCAGTGCTAACCACTGTGCCACCGTGCTGACCATGAAATCATTGTCAATTGTTGGAAAAACCCATCTGGTTCACTAATGCCCTTCAATGAAGGAAATCTGCCATCCTCACCTGGTCTGGCCTACATGTGACTCCAGATCCACAGCAATGGGGTTGACTCTCAGTTGCCCTCTGAAATGGCCTAGTAAGCCATGCAGTTACAATTGCTACAAAGTGTCAAAGAAATTAAACCAGATGGATTACCTCGCATCAACCCATGACTGGAAAAAAACAACAGCCGAAGCAGCCCTGTCAATGCTGCACAGTCCTCCTCACTAACATTTGGGGCGCTACTGCCAAAATCGGGAGAGCTGTCTTACAGACTAGTCAAGCAATAGTGTGACATTGTCTGTCAGGCATTATTCTGTGATTATGACTATGTCCCAGACACCACCACCACAATTCCTGGATATGCCCTGTCCCACCGGCAGTACAGACCCAGTGGAGAGGGCAGCATGGTAGGATACAGTCAGGAGGGAGTTGCCTTGGGAGTCCTCAACATTGACTCTTGACCCCAAGAATTCTCATGGCTTCAGTTTAAACATGGGCAAGCAAACCTCCTGCTGATTACTATGTACCGTCGCCCCTCAGCTGATGAGTCAGTACATCTCCATGTTGAACAACACTTGGAGGAAGCACTGAGGATGGCCAGGGCACAGAATGTCCTCTGGGTGGCAGATTTTAGTGTCCACCCACCAAGAGTGGTTTGGCAGCAGCACTATTGATTGAGCTGGTCGAGTCCTAAAGGACGTAGCTGCTAGACTGGGTCTGCGGCAGGTGGTGAGGGAACCAACAAGAGGAAAAAAACATACTTGACCCCATCCTTACAAATTTGCCGGCTGCAGATACGTCTGTCCATGACTGTATTGGTAAGAGTGACCACCTCACAGTCCTTGTGGTGACAAAGTCCTGCCTTCACATTGAGAATACCCTCCATCGTGTTGTGTGGCACTATTACCATGCTAAATGGGACAGGTTTTGAACAGACTTAGCAACTCAAAACTGGGCATCCATGAGGCATTGTGGGCCACCAACAGCAGCAGGATTGTACTCCAGCACAATCTGTAGCCTCATGGCCCAGCATATCCCCCACTCAACCATTACCATCAAGCCAGGGGATCAACCCTGGTTCAATGGAGAGTGCAGGAGGGCATGCCAGGAACAGCACCAGGTATACCTGAGGATGAGGTGTCAACCTGGTGAAGCTACCAGAAGATTACATGTATGCCAAACAGCATAAGCAACAAGTGATAGACAGAGATAAGGGATCAGATCTAAACTCTACAATCCTGCCACATGCAGTTGCAAATGGTGGTGGACAATTAAATAATTCACATGAGGTGGAGGCTCCACAAATATCCCATCCTCAAAGATGGAAGAGCCCAACACATCAGTGCAAAAGATAAGGCTGAAGCCTTTGAAGCAATCTTTAGCCAGAAGTGGTGAGTGGATGATCCTTCTCGGCCTCCTTCAGTGATCCTAAATATCAGATGTAACAGTCTTCAGCCAATTCGATTCACTCCACGTGACATCAAGAAATGGTTGGAAAGTCTGGATACTGCAAAGGCTCCGGGCCCTGACAACATTCTGGTGGTAAAAACAATGACTGCAGATGCTGGAAACCAGATTCTAAATTAGTGGTGCTGGAAGAGCACAGCAGTTCAGGCAGCATCCAAGGAGCTTTGAAATCGGTGTTTTGGGCAAAAGTCCTTCATCAGGAATGACAATATTCTGGCAATAGTACTGAAGATTTGTGTTCCAGAACATGTTGCTCCACTGGCATCTAACCAACAATGTGGAAAATTGCTCAAAAATGCCCTGTACATAAAAGGCAGGACAAATCCAACCTGGCCAATTAGTGTCCCAAAAGTCTACTCTCCATCATTAATAAAGTGATGGAATGTGTCATCAACTGTGCTATCAAGCAGCATCTGCTCAGTAATAACCTGCTCAGTGACGCCCAGTTTGGGTTCCCCCAAGGCCATTCAGCTCCTGACCTCATTCCAGCCTTGGTTCAAACATGGACAAAAGAGCTGAATTCCAGAGGGGAGGGGAGAGGGACAGCCCTTGACATCAAGGCTGCAGTTGACCAACTGTGGCATCACAGAGCCCTAGCAAAACTGGAATCAATGGGTATCAGGGGGCAAACTCTCTTGTGGTGGAGTCACACCTGACACAAAGGAAGATGGTTGTGGATGTTGGAGGGTCAGTCATCTCACTCCAGGACATCTTCGCTGGAGTTCCTCAGGGTAGTGTCCTACACCCAATCACCTTCAGCTGGTTCATCAATGACCTTCCCTCCATCAACAGGTCAGAAGTGGGAATGTTCGCCGATGATTGCAAAATGTTCAGTACCATTTGCCATTCCTCAGATACTGAAGCAGTCCATGTCCAAATACAACAAGATCTGGACAATATCCAGGCTTGGGTTGACATGTGGCAAGCAACATTCGTGCCACATAAATGCCAGGCTATGACCATCACCAATAAGAGACAATCTAACCACCACCCCTTGACATTCAATGGTGTTACCATCACTGAGTTCCTCACGATCAACATCCTGGGAGCATTCAATTATCAGAAACTCAACTGGAGTCACCACATAAATGCAGTGGCTACAAGAGCAGGTCAGAGGCTGGGAATACTGCAGCGAGTAATTCACCTCCTGACTCCTGAAAGCCTGTCCACCATCTACAAGGTATGATTCAGGACTGTGAAGGAATACTCCCCATTTGCCTGGATGAGTACAACCCCATCAACACTCAGGAAGCTTGACACCATCTGGGACAAAGCAACCCACTTGATTGGCATCACATCCACTCCCTCCACCGACTCTCAGTATCTGCACTGTGTATTATCTTCGAGGAGAAAGTGAGGTCTGCAGATGCTGGAGATCAAAGTTGAAACTTTATTGCTGGAACAGCACAGCAGGTCAGGAATTCCTGAAGAAGGGCCTGTGCCCGAAACGTCGAATCTCCTGTTCCCTGGATGCTGCCTGACCTGCTGTGCTGTTCCAGCAATAAAGTTTCAACTTTGATACATGAATAGGCCTATAACCTGGTGTTGTGTGATTTTTAACTTTGTACACCCCAGTCCCACACCGGCATCTCCAAATATTATCTACAAGATACACTGCAGAAAGTCACCAAAGATTCTCAGACAGCATGTTCCAAACGCACGACCACTTCCATCGAGAAGGTCACCACCACCTTCAAGTTCCCCTCCAAACCACTCACCATCCTGACTTGGAAATATATCACCATTCCTCCAATGTTGCGGAGTCAAAATCCTGAAATTCCCTCCTCAATAGCATTGTGGGTCGACGTACAGCACATGGACTGCAGCAGTTCAAGAGAGCAGCTCAACCCACCTTCTCAAGGGATAACTAGGGACGGGCAATAAATGCTGGCCTAGCCAGTGACACCCACATCCCACAAAATAAATTTTAAAAACACTCACACCAACACCACTTTCCCCCAGACTGTACATAGTCACAAACAGTGACACCTCACACAGACACTGTGAAAAGGAGCCATATCTAAAAATTAGAGCCAGACTCTCCAGAGAGATGTTAGGAAGCACTTGAAGCGGTAGAAATTTGGAACTCTCTTCCACAAGATCTTATTGAATAGTGGAAAAGGCTCAAGTAGTTGAATGGCCTACTCCTGTTCCTATGTCCTTATAATATCCATCTACACAAGTAAACACATTCATATGTTAAAAGAAATCTTATAACGCAGAGGGAGGACATTCAGCCATTCAGTGTCTATGTAAAGAGCCATCAAAGTAGTCCCATTCTCCTTTTTTCCCTCTTCTATTGTATATCCATTTACCCACCTTGTCATTTTAAAATTATATTTACCACATTTACAAGTTCCAGCTGATCAAACGGAAGCAACTGTTACGTGTTCTGCTTGGCATAGCCCAAGCTGGCATTATTAGGTGTGGTCTACTTCTGGGTTGGCTTGGTTAGCCTTAGTCTGAATTGCAAATGAATGTGTTCTGGCAGCTAATGGAATATGACGTGTGTTGGTTACACTCGGAATATTACAGCATGTTCTAGAGATATCAGATGAGAAACTGTAGCCCCAGATATCATTCAGCCTCTTCAGTACAACACTCATGAAAAAGGAGAAAAATAAAAATTACACAGTCACAGATATTAATAGCTTTTTAAAACAGTGATTAATCTAACCAATGGACAGCATGAAGAAATTCACAATTTCAGCACATGTTCAAGTTCAGAAATATGAGGATGGAAATAAGAACACATCATCTCATCTTTTTTGTCTGTCACTTACATCAAGACACATAGCTTACAAGATGTATTTATATCCCTCCTGTTTGGCATCAGGTCCCCAATGAATTACATTTCTCACTGTCAGGGGTCGGAGGTGAGAAAGAGTTGGTTTCACTACAGCCATCTGAAGTGACTTACTTTACTTTTTCAGCTTGCACTGATTTTAAAGCCCAACTCAATTTATTGAACCTTTTTTGCTTCATTTCCACTTCCTTCTTTTTCTGTGCCATTAATTCTGTGCAGGGAACAGGGGCTTGATTTACAAGATCAGGAACACAGACACAAGGAACAAGAACAGGGCACTCAGCCCTTCAAACCTGCTCCACAGTTAGTACTTTGGGCTACGATGTTGTGGCCATAACGGAGACGTGGGTTTCACAGGGGCAGGAATGGTTGCTTGATGTTCCAGGGTTTAGAACATTTAAAAAGAACAGGGAGGGTGGAAAATGAGGATGCGGTATAGCATTGCTAATCACAGAGTGCATCACAGCTACAGAAACGAAGGTTGTTGAGGAAGGTTAGTCTACTGAGTCAGTATGGGTGAAAGTTAAGAACTGCAAGGGAGCAGCCACTGCATTGGGGGGTTTCTACAGACCCCCTAATAGCAGTAGAGAGATTGAAGATCTCATATCCGGGCAGATTCTGGAAAAATGCAAAAGTAGCAGGGTTGTTGTTATGGGTGATTTCAACTTTCCCAATATCGACTGGAACCTCCTAAGTGCAGATGGTTTGGATGGCGCCGTTTTTGTCAGGTGTGTTCAGGAGGGTTTCCTTACTCAGTACGTAGCCAGACCGATGAGGGGAGAGGCCATTTTGGATTTGGTGCTCAGCAACAAGCCAGGACAGGTGTCAGATCTCGCGGTGGGAGAACACTTTGGTGACAGTGATCACAACTGCCTCACGTTTAGCATAGCCTTGGAGAGGGAAAGGAGCAGTTACCAAGGGAAGATATTTAATTAGGGTAAAGGAAATTATGACGCTATCAGACAGGAGTTGGGAAGTATAGACTGGGAGCAATTGTTCCACAGAAAGGGCACAGCAGACATGTGGAGACTATTTAAGGAGCAGTTGTTGCGAGTGATGCACAAATTTGTTCCTCTGAGACAGGTAAGAAGGGGAAAGATTAAGGAACCTTGGATGATGAG
>NC_057722.1:83022548-83026633 GCF_004010195.1 Chiloscyllium plagiosum | reverse complement strand
TGTCAGAGGTAGGTTCTTTACACAGAGAGTTGTGAATGCATGGAATGTGTTGCCAGCGGTGGTGGTGGAAGCAGAGTCATTGGGGACATTTAAGTGACTGCTGGACATGCACATGGATAGCAGTGAGTTGAGGGGTGCGTAGGTTGTTACTATATTTTACATTAGGATTAAATCTCAGCACAACATTGTGGGCCAAAGGGCCTGTTCTGTGCTGTACTTTTCGATGTTCTATGTTTGAAATAACTGGGATGAACTCCCAGAAAAATCAAAGTGGGTATTCTAAACAGCCCAACCTGTGAACTTGTCTGTCCTTGCCACTGCCCAAGATCTCAGGATAAATGGAAGTAATTGGATCCCCGGAGCAAATATTGCACATGTTGTGGCTTTTTAATGTGAGCTGGGCCTCCTGATTCATCAAACTTTCCAAGTTGAACCATCTTTTTCAGTGGTGAAAATCTGGCCCAAAATAATCAGCTTTCAGCTTCAGTCAAAGCCAGTTTACATTTGATCTCCATGTGGAGCCAATGACCAGTTTGTAGATGGCAGGTGGAATTACCCTACTACCATAAACCAAGTGTTGTTCACTGCCCTATTACTTGGTGCATTGAGACATGCAGGCATGATTGTCCCAGTTAAGATGTAAAATCCAGCTCTCTGGAGGGATTAATGACTATTGGGGGATTTTAAAGCTGGCATACAAATGCAGCAAGCAGTTAGGATGGCAAATGGTATGTTGGCTTTCATTACAAAGTGGTTTGACTAGCGGAATAAAGATTACCTGCTACAATTGTATCAAGCCTTGGTGAGACTTCACCTTGAGTATTGTGTGCAGTTTTGGTTTGTTTATCTCTGGAAGAAAATACTTTCAACAGTGGGAGTCCAGAGGAGGTTGCCCTGGGAAAGCGAGATTTCCTGATGAGGTGACACCGAGGAAATTGGCTCTGTAATCACTGTAGCTTCAAAGAATGATGGAACATTTCATTGAAATTCTCAAAATTCTTCCGGGGCTTATTCACGAGAATGTGGATAAGGTGTATCCCCTTGCTGGAGAATCGAGAACCAGGGGACATTATCTCAGAATGAGGAGCAGACTAATTAAGATTGACAGGAAGAAGAATCTCTTCACAGAGAGGCTTGAATATTTCAATTCCCTACTCCAGAGGGCTGTGGTAGTTTAAACTTCAAGTAGGGTCAAATCAAAAATCGATAGATTTCTGGAGACAAGTGACATTAAACGGACGCAGAATGTTGATGCTGTCTGTATGGACTTTAGCAAGATCCCTCAAGGTAGGCTGATACAAAAGTTGAAATCACATGAATCCATGGCGAGCTGATAAGATGGATACAGAACTGGCTTGGTCATAGACAGTAGCAGTGGAAGGGTGTTTTTCTGACTGGAGATCTGTCACCAGTGGTTTTCCACAGGGATCAGTGCTGGGACCCCTGTTTTCTGCAATATATATAAATGATTTGGAGGGAAATGTAGGTAGTCTATAAGTAGGTGGGCAAATGGCACAAAATTTGGGATAGTGAGGAGGATTTATGGGGAGGTGATGGCCCAGTAGTATTATCGCTAGACTATTAATCTCGAGACCCTGGTTTTATTCTGGGGACCTGAGGTTGAATCCTGCCATACCAGATGGTGGAATTTGAATTCAAAAAGAACCTAGAATTAGGAATAATGATGACCATGAAGCTATTGTCATTTGTCAAGAAAAATTCATCTGGTTCAATAATGTCCTTCAGGGAAGGAAACTGCCATCCTTACCTGGTCTGGTCTACATGTGACTTCTCAGCAATGGGGACCAATGTGGTTGACACTTAATGCAATTAGGGATGGGTAATAAATACTGGCCTGACCAGTGACACCTGTGGATGAATTTTAAAAAAGGATTGCCAGAGGATACAACAGAGTATAGATAGGCTGGAGACTTGGTCGGAGAAATAACAGAAGGAATTTAATCCAGTCGAGAGTGATGTGATGCATTTTAGAAGGTCTAATGCAGGCGTGAAGTACACAGTAATTGGCAGAACTTTTAGAAACAATATACACAGAAAGATCTCGGTGTACAGGTCCAAGGTTCCCCCTGAAAGTGGCAATACAAGTGGATAAGAGGATCAAGAAGGCATACGGCATGCTTACCATCATCAGTTGGGGCACAGAATATTAAACTTGGCAAGTCATGTTACAATAGTATAGAACTTCAATTCGATCACTTTTGGAATAGTGGGTCTGGTTCTGGTGGCCACACAACTGTGGAGGCTTTGGAGAGGATGCAGAAACAGTTGTTACCAAGATGTTGCCTGGTTTAGAGGGCATTAGCTATGAGGAGAGATGAGACAAACTTGTTTGTTTTCACTTAAACATTAGAGGCTGAGAGTTGACCAGATAGAGGTTTACAAAATTATGAGGGGCATGGGCAGAATGGATAGTCGGTGTATTTTTCCCAGGGTAGAAATGTTAATTACTGGGGGACATAGGTTTAAGGTAAAATGGAATAAGTTTAAAGGTTACCTCAGATTACAACAGGATCTTGATCAGATGGGCTGAGTGGTGGCAGATGGACTTTAATTCAGATAAATGTGAGGTGCTGCATTTTGGGAAAGCAAATCTTAGCAGGACTTATACACTTAATGGTAAGGTCCTAGGGGGTGTTGCTGAACAAAGAGACCTTGGAGTGCAGGTTCATAGCTCCTTGAAAGTAGAGTCACAGATAGATAGGATAGTGAAGAAGGCATTTGATTTGCTTTCCTTTATTGGTCAGTGTATTGAGTACAGGAGTTGGGAGGTCATGTTGCAGCTGTATAGGACATTGGTTAGGCCATTGTTGGAATATTGCATGCAATTCTAGTCTGCTTCCTGTCGGAAAGATGTTGTGAAACTTGAAAGGGTTCAGAAATGATTTACAAGGATGTTGCCAGGGTTGGAGGAATTGAGCTATAGGGAGAAGTTGAACAGGCTGGGGCTGTTTTCCCTGGAGCATCGGAGGCTGAGGGGTGACCTTATAGAGGTTTACAAAATTATGAGGGGCATGGATAGGATAAATAGACAAACTCTTTTCCTTGGGGTGGGGGAGTCCAGAACTGAAGGGCATAGGTTTCGGGTGAGAGGGGAAAGATATAAAAGAGACCTAAGGGGGAACTTTTTCATGCAGAGGGTGGTACATGTATGGAATGAGCTGCCAGAGGAAGTGGTGGAGGCTGGTACAATTGCAACATTTAAGGGGCATTTGGATGGGTATATGAACAGGAAGGGTTTGGAGGGATATGGGCCGGGTGCTGGCAGGTGGGGCTAGATTGGGTTGGGATATCTGGTCGGCATGGACTGGTTGGACAGAAGGGTCTGTTTCCATGCTGTACATCTCTATGTCTCTATGACTCTATGAGATGTACGGGGCAAGTTTTTTACCCTGAGGTTGGTATGTGCCTGGAATGCATTGCCAGAGGAGGTGGTAGAGGTAGGTGCAACAGTGAAATGTAAGAGGTATCTTGACAGATCCAGGAATAGGCAGGAATAGAGGGATATGCACCAGGTAGAGACAAAAGAGTTTTAGTTTAGAAAGGCATCATATAGGGTGTAGGTTTGCTCGCTGAGCTGTAGGTTTGATATCCAGACGTTTCATTACCTGGCGAGGTAACATCATCAGTGGCGACCTCCAAGTGAAGCGAAGCTGTTGTCTCCTGCTTTCTATTTATATCTTTCTCCTGGATGGGGTTCCTGGGGTTTGTGGTGATGTCATTTCCTGTTTGTTTTCTGAGGGGTTGATAGATGGCATCTAGATCTATGTGTTTGTTTATGGCGTTGTGGTTGGAGTGCCAGGCCCCTAGGAATTCTCTGGCATGTCTTTGCTTAGCCTGTCCCAGGATAGATGTGTTGTCCCAGTCAAAATGGTGGTTTTTTTTCCATGTGTAGGGCTACGAGGGAGAGAGGGTTGTGTCTTTTTGTGGCTAGCTGGTGTTCGTGTATCCTGGTGGCTAACTTTCTTCCTGTTTGCCCTATGTAGTGTTTCTGGCAGTCCTTGCATGGAATTTTGTAGATGATGTTGGTTTTGTCCATGGGATGTACTGGCTCTTTTAAGTTTGTT
>NC_057722.1:83013978-83022368 GCF_004010195.1 Chiloscyllium plagiosum | reverse complement strand
GTGACGTCCAGGAATGCGAGTTTGTTGTCGGTTTCTTCCTCCTTGGTGAACTTTATGCCTGTGAGGGTGTTGTTGATGATGTTAAATGTCTCTTCTATCTTGTTTTGTTTTGTGATGACAAAGGTGTCATCTACGTAGCGGACCCAGATTTTTGGTTTGATGGTTGGTAGGGCTGTTTGTTCTACTCTTTTCTTGCAAAGACTAGATTATGATTATGAGGGGCATGGACAGGGTGGATAGAAACAACTGTTCCCTTTAGTCAAAAGGTCAATAACAAGGGGCATGATTTTAAGGTGAAAGGCAGGATGTTTAGAGGGGATTCGAGGAAAGAATTTCATCCAGAGGGTGGTATAGATCTGGAAGAGAGAGCGAGAACATGGAATCAAATGTAACAGTATTACAGTTGAATAATGGCAACTACAGAGGCATGAGGGAGGAGCTGACCAGAACTCGCTGTATTCTTCTATGTTCTATGTTCTAACTGACTGGGAGAGGAGAACAGCAATGGCAGGAATTTCTGGGAGTAATCCGGGAGACACAGCAGAGATTCATCCCGAGGAAAAGGAAGCCTGGTACAGGGAGGATGAGGGAACCCTGGCTGACTAGGGAAGTCAGGGATAGAATAAAAGCAAAAGAGAAAACATATAATGTGGCGAAGGGCAATGGGAAACCAATGGGAAGACTGCAAAGACCAATACAGGACAACGAAGAAGGAAGTAAGGAATGAGAAGTTTACATGTGAGGGTAAGCTCACCAGTAATATAAAGGAAGACTGTAAGAGTTTCTTTAGATATAAAAAGGACAAAAGAGATGCAGAAGTGGAGATTGGGCTGCTTGTAAATGAGGCTGGAGAGGTAGTAGTGGGGAAAAAGGAAATGGCTGAGGAACTGAATAAATATTTTGCATCAGTCTTCACAGTGGAAGACATAAGTAATTTCCCAAAAATTCAAGAGAGTTGGTGGGGGAGTGGGGGGGCTATCATAAAGGAGAAGGTGCTAGAAAAACTGAAAGGAATGAAAGTGGATAAATTGCTGAGACCAGATGGACTACACACAGAGTTTTGAAGCAGATAACTGAAGAGATAGTGGAGGCTTTAGTAGTGATCTTTCAGATATCCCTGGAGTGAGGGAGGGTTTCAGAGGACTCGAAAATCACAAAGGCAAAAGATGGGAAATTATAGGCTGATTAGCTTGACTTCAGTCATTGGTAAGATTTTGGAGTTCATTGTGAAGGATGAGATTTCTGAATGCTTGGAAGTTCAAGATAAAATAGCCCAAAGTCAGGATGGTTTCATCAAGGGGAGGTCATGCCTGACAAATCTGTTAGAATTCTTGGAGGAAGTAACATGCCTTTTCAACCAAGGAGAGCAAATGGATGTTATCTTTCTGGACTTCCAGAAGGCCTATGATAAGGTGCCACACAAGAGGCTGCTGAGTAAGATAAGGACCCACGGTGTTAGAGGCAAGGTGCTAGCATAGATAGACGTTTGCCTGTCTGGCAGAGAGCAGAGAATGGGGTTAAAAGCATCCTTCTCAGGATGACAGCCGGTGACAAGTGGTGTTCCTCAAGGCTTAGTGTTGGGCCCACAACCTTTCACTTTATACATTAACAATCTAGATGAAGAAACTGATGGCATTCTGGCTCGGTTGGCAAATGATACAAAGATAGGTAGAGAAACAGCAGACTGCAGAAAGTTTTGGTCACGTTAGGAGAGAGGGCAAAAAAGTGGCAGATTTTGAGAAAATTTGTAGCTCAGGTTGAGGTTCTGGATGTAGGTTTGCTCGCTGAACTGGAAGGTCATTTTCTGATGTTTTGTCACTATACTAGGCAACATCTTCAGTGAGCTTTCAGACCAAGCACTGATGGTGTTTCCTACTTTCTATTTATATGTTTGGGTTTCCTTGGGTTGGTGATGTCATGTCCTGTGGTGACATCATTTCCTATGGCAATGGTATTTCCTGTTCTTTTTCTCAGAGGGTGGTAAATGGGATCCAACTCAATGTGTTTGTTGATAGAGTTCCAGTTGGAATGCCATGCTTCTTGGAATTCTCGTGCATGTCTCTATTTGGCTTGTCCTAGGATGGATGTGTTGTCCCAGTCAAAGTGGTGTCCTTCCTTATCTGTATGTGAGGATACTAGTGAGAAAGGGTCATGTTGTTTTGTGGCTAGTTGATGTTCATGTATCCTGGTGGCTAGTTTTCTGCCTGTTTGTCCAATGTAGTGATTGTTGCAGTTCTTGCACGGTATTTTGTAAATGACATTAGGTTTGCTTGTTGTCTGTATCGGGTCTTTCAAGTTCATTAGTTAATATTTTACTGTGTTGGTGGGTTTGTGGGCTAGAGAATTTGTGCACAAGAATTTCTGGAAGCATGGCATTTCGATCAGAACTCTATCAACAAACACATTGACTTGAATCCCATTGACCACCCCGTGAGAAAAAAACAGGAAATGACATCACGACAGGAAAGGATGCTCCACAGGAAATGACATCACCAACCCAAAGAAGGCCTAAAAGTAAAATTAGAAAGCAGGAAACACTAGCAGTGCTTTGTCCCGAAAGACGTTACCGAAGACGTTACCTAGTTATGGTGACCAAACGTCTGAAAATAAACCTTCCAAGTCAGCGAGCAAACCGACATCCAGAAGTGGCGGATGATATACAACAAAGGAAATGTGAGGTCGTGCACTTTGGTTGGAAGAATAAAGGCATGGACTATTTTCTAAATGGGGAAAAAAATCAGAAATCTGAAGTGCAAAGGGACTTGGGAGTTCTAGTCCAGGTTTCTCTTAAAATAAACTTGCAGGTCGAGTTGGTAGTTAGGAAGGTAAATACAACATTGTCATTCATCTCTAGAGGACTAGCAGGGATGTATTTCTGAGGCTTTATGAAGCTCTGGTCAGACTACATTTGGAGAATTTTGAGCAACTTTGTGCCCCATATCTCATGAAGGATGTATTGGCCCTGGAGCGGGCTCAGAGGAAGTTCACAATAATTGTCCCAGGAATGAAAGGCTGAACATATGAGGAATGTTTGAGGACTCTGAGACTATACTCTATGGAGTGTAAAAGGATGAGGGGGAATCTAATTGAAACTTAAAGAATACTGAATGGCCTGAACAGAGTGGATGTTGGGAAGATGTTTCCATTGGGAGGAGAGACTAGGACCAAGGACAGAGCCTTAGCGTAAAGGAAAGACCTTTTAGGACGGAGAGAAGGAAAACATTCTTCAGCCAGAGTGTCTATGCTGCTGCACTGGAATCCTGCTCTCGTACCTGCACTGCACTGGAACCTGGCTCTAGTGCCTGTGGTGTATTGGAACTCAGCGCTAGTGCCTGTGCTGTACTAGAACCCTGCTCTAGTGCCTGTGGTGTACTGGAACTCAGTGCTAGTGCCTGTGCTGTACTAGAACCCTGCTCTAGTGTCTGTGCTGAACTGGAACACTGCTCTGGTGCCAGTGCTGTACTGAAACCCTGATCTGGTGTCTGTGCTGTACTGAAACCCTTCTCTGGTGCCTGTGCTTACTGGAACCTTGCTCTCGCATCTGTGTTGTACTGGATCCCTGCTCTCGTGTCTCTGCTGTACTGGATCCCTGCTCTCATGCCTGTGCTGTACTGGAACCCTGCCCCAGTGCCTCTGCTGTCCTGGAACCCTGTTCTAGTGACTGTGCTGTAATGGAACCCTGCTGTAGTGCCTGTGTTGCTGTACTGGAACCCTGCTTTTGAGCCTGCGCTACACTGGATACCTGATCTGGTGTCTGTGCTGTACTGGAAACCTGCTCTGGTGCCTGTGCTGTACTGGAACCCTGCTCTGGTGCCTGTGCTGTACTGGAACCTTGCTCTCGCGTCTGTGCTGTACTGGAACCCTGCTCGAGTGTCTGTGCTGTACTGGAACCCTGCTCACGTGCCTGTGCTGTACTGGAACCGTGCTCTAGTGCCTGTGCTGTACTGGATCCCTGCTCTCGTGTCTGTGCTGTACTGGACCCCTGCTCTATTGCCTGTGCTGTACTGGAATCCTGTTCTAGTGCCTGTGCTGTACTGTAACCCTGTTCTAGTGCCTGAGCTGTACTGAAATTCTTCTCTTGTGTTTGTGCTGTACTGGAACCCTGCTCTCGTGCCTGTGGTGTACTGGAACCTCGCTCTAGTGCCTGTGCTGTACCGGAACGCTGCTCACGTGCCTGTGCTGTACTGGAAACCTGCTC
This sequence comes from Chiloscyllium plagiosum, assembly GCF_004010195.1. Classification (NCBI taxonomy): domain Eukaryota; kingdom Metazoa; phylum Chordata; class Chondrichthyes; order Orectolobiformes; family Hemiscylliidae; genus Chiloscyllium; species Chiloscyllium plagiosum. The sequence continues at coordinate 83,018,170 of NC_057722.1, read as the reverse complement.
TAGTGCCTGTGCTGTACTGGAACCCCTGCTCTAGTGCCTGTGCTGTACTGGAACTCTGCTCTAGTGTCTGTGCTGTACTAGACTCTGCTCTAGTACCTGTGCTGTACTGGAACCTTGCTCTATTGCCTGCGCAGTACTGGAACCCTGTTCTAGAGACTGCATATACTGGAACCTTGCTCTATTGCCTGCGCTGTACTGGAACCCTGTTCTAGAGCCTGCATATACTGGATCCCTGCTCTAGTGCCTGTGCAGTGGTACTGGAACCCTGCTCTACTGCCTGTGCTGTAATGGAACCCTGATCTGGTGTCTGTGCTGTACTGGAACCCTGCTCTGGTGCCTGTGCTGTACTGGAACCCTTCTCTGGGGGCTGTGCTGTACTGGAACCCTGCTCTGGTGCCTGTGCTCTACTGGAACCTTGCTCTCGCGTCTGTGATGTACTGGAACCCTGTTCTGGTGTCTATGCTGTACTGGAACCCTGCTCGAGTGTCTGTGCTGTACTAGAACCCTGATCTGGTGTCTGTGCTGGACTGGAACCCTGCTCGAGTGTCTGTGCTGTTCTGGAACCGTGCTCTAGTGCCTGCGCTGTACTGGAACCCTGTTCTAGTGCCTGCACTATACTGGATCCCTGCTCTTGTGTCTGTGCTGTACTGGACCCCTGCTTTCATGTCTGTGCTGTACTGGAATCCTGTTCTAGTGCCTGTGCTGTACTGTAACCCTGTTCTAGTACCTGTGCTGTACTGGAACCCTGCTCTCGTGTCTGTGCTGTACTGTAACCCTGCTCTCGTGTCTATGCTGTACTGGTCCCCTGCTCTAGTGCCTGTGTCGAACTGGAACCCTGCTCTAGTGCCTGTGCTGTACTGGAACCCTGATCTGGTGTCTGTGCTGTATTGTATCCCTGCTCTGGTGCCTGTGCTGTACTGGAACCCTGCTCTTGTGCTTGTGCTGTACTGGAACCCTGCTCCACTGCCTGTGTTGTACAGGAACCTTGCTCTCGTGTCTGTGCTGTACTGGAATCCTGCTCTAGTGCCAGTGCTGTACTGGAAGCCTGCTCTCGTATCTGTGCTGTACTGAAACATTGCTCTAGTTCCAGTGCTGTACTGGAACCCTGCTCCGGTGTCTGTGCTGTACTGGAAGCCTGCTCTAGTACCTGTGCTGTACTGGAAGCCTGCTCTAGTACCTGTGCTGTACTGGAACCCTTCTCTGGTGCCTGTACTGTACTGGAACCCTGTTCTGGTGCCGTTGCTGTACAGGAACCTTGCTCTCGCGTCTGTGATGTACTGGAACCCTGCTCTGGTGCCTGCACTATACTGGATCCCTGCTCTCGTGTCTGTGCTGTTCTGGAACCTTGCTTTCATGTCTGTGCTGTACTGGAATCCTGTTCTAGTGCCTGTGCTGTACTGTAACCCTGTTCTAGTGCCTGTGCTATACTGGAACCCTGTTCTAGAGCCTGAGCAGTACTGAAATTCTTCTCTTGTGTTTGTGCTGTACTGGAACCCTGCTCTCGTGCCTGTGGTGTACTGGAACCTCGCTCTAGTGCCTATGCTGTACCGGAACGCTGCTCGAGTGTCTGTGCTGTTCTGGAAACCTGCTTTCATGTCTGTTCTGTACTGGAACCCTGCTCTAGTGCCTGTGCTGTACTGGAATCCTGCTCTCGTGTCTATGCTGTACTGGACGCCTGCTCTAGTGTCTGTGCTGTACTGGAACATGCTCTAGTTTCTGTGCTCTCCTTGAATCCTGCTCTAATTTCTGTGCTCTCCTTGAACCCTGCTCTAGTTTCTGTGCTCTCCTTGAACCCTGCTCTAGTGTCTGTGTTGTACTGGAACCCTGCTCTAGTGCTTGTGCAGTACTGGACCCCTGCTCCACTGCCTGTGTTGTACTGGAACCTTGCTGTAGTGCCTGTACTCTACCGGAACGCTGCTCTAGTGCCTATGCTGTACTGGAATCCTGCTCTCGTGTCTGTGCTGTACTGGAACACTGCTCTAGTTTCTGGGTTTTCCTTGAACTCTGCTCTAGTGTCTGTGTTGTACTGGAACCCTGCTCTAGTGCTTGTGCAGTACTGGACCCCTGCTCCACTGCCTGTGTTGTACTGGAACCTTGCTCTAGTGCCTGTGCTCTACCGGAACGCTGCTCTAGTGCCTGTGCTGTACTGGAAACCTGCTCTCGTGTCTGTGCTGTACTGAAACATTGCTCTAGTGCCAGTGCTGTACTGGAACCCTACTCTTGTGTCTGTGCTGTACTGGAAGTCTGCTCTAGTACCTGTGCTGTACTGGAACCCTGCTCTAGTGCCTGTACTGTACTGGAACCCTGTTCTGGTGCCTGTGCTGTACTGGAACCCTGCCCTAGTGCCTGTACTGTACTGGAACCCTGTTTTGGTGCCTGTGCTGTACTGGAAGCCTGTTCTAGTGCCTGTGCAGTACTGGAACCCTGCTCTCGTGTCTATGCTGTACTGGACCCCTGCTCTAGTGCTTGTGTTGAACTGGAACCGTGTTCTAGTGCCAGTGCCGTACTGGAACCCAGCTCTCGTGTCTGTGCTGTACTGAAACATTGCTCTGGTTCCAGTGCTGTACTGGAACCCTGCTCCGGTGTCTGTGCTGTACTGGAAGCCTGCTCTAGTACCTGTGCTGTACTGGAACCCTGCTCTAGTGCCTGTACTGTACTGGAACCCTGTTCTGGTGCCTGTGCTGTACAGGAACCTTGCTCTCGCGTCTGTGATGTACTGGAACCCTGCTCTGGTGTCTATGCTGTACTGGAACCCTGCTCGAGTGTCTGTGCTGTACTGGAACCCTGATCTGGTGTCTGTGCTGTTCTGGAACCGTGCTCTGGTGCCTCCGCTGTACTGGAACCCTGCTCTAGTGCCTGCACTATACTGGATCCCTGCTCTCGTGTCTGTGCTGTTCTGGAACCCTGCTTTCATGTCTGTGCTGTACTGGAATCCTGTTCTAGTGCCTGTGTTGTACTGTAACCCTGTTCTAGTGCCTGTGCTGTACTGGAACCCTGTTCTAGAGCCTGAGCTGTACTGAAATTCTTCTCTTGTGTTTGTGCTGTACTGGAACCCTGCTCTCGTGCCTGTGGTGTACTGGAACCTCGCTCTAGTGCCTATGCTGTACCGGAACGCTGCTCGAGTGTCTGTGCTGTTCTGGAAACCTGCCTCTCGTGTCTATGCTGTACTGGACGCCTGCTCTAGTGCCTGTGTTGAACTGGAACCTCTCTCTAGTGCCTGTGCTGTACTGGAACCCTGCTCTAGTCCCTGCACTATACTGGATCCCTGCTCTAGTGTCTGTGCTGTTCTGGAACCCTGCTTTCATGTCTGTGCTGTATTGTATCCCTGCTCTGGTGCCTGTGCTGTACTGGAACCCTTCTCTGGTGCCTGTGCTGTACTGGAACCTTGCTCTTGCGTCTGTGTTGTACTGGAACCCTGCACTAGTGCCTGCGCTGTACTGGAACCCTGCTCTAGTGCCTGCACTATACTGGATCCCTGCTCTAGTGTCTGTGCTGTTCTGGAACCCTGCTTTCATGTCTGTGCTGTACTGGAACCCTGCTCTAGTGCCTGTGTTGTACTGGAATCCTGCTCTCGTGTCTATGCTGTACTGGACGCCTGCTCTAGTGTCTGTGCTGTACTGGAACATGTTCTAGTTTCTGTGCTCTCCTTGAATCCTGCTCTAGTTTCTGTGCTCTCCTTGAACCCTGTTCTAGTGTCTGTGTTGTACTGGAAGCCTGCTCTAGTGCTTGTGCAGTACTGGACCCCTGCTCCACTGCCTGTGTTGTACTGGAACCTTTCTCTAGTGCCTGTGCTCTACCGGAACACTGCTCTAGTGCCTGTGCTGTACTGGAATCCTGCTCTCGTGTCTATGCTGTACTGGACCCCTGCTCTAGTGTTTGTGCTGTACTGGAACACTGCTCTAGTTTCTGGGTTTTCCTTGAACCCTGCTCTAGTTTCTGTGCTCTCCTTGAACCCTGCTCTAGTGTCTGTGTTGTACTGGAACCTTGCTCTAGTGCCTGTGCTCTACCGGAACGCTGCTCTAGTGCCAGTGCTGTACTGGAACCCTACTCTTGTGTCTGTGCTGTACTGGAACCGTGCTCTAGTGCCTGTACTGTACTGGAACCCTGTTCTGGTGCCTGTGCTGTACTGAAACATTGTTCTAGTGCCTGTGCTGTACTGGAACCCTGCTCTAGTGCCTGTGCTGTACTGGAA
>NC_057722.1:83010074-83012246 GCF_004010195.1 Chiloscyllium plagiosum | reverse complement strand
CCTGTGTTGTACTGGAACCTTGCTCTAGTGTCTGTGCTGTACTGGAACCCTGCTCTAGTGCCAGTGCTGTACTGGATCCCTGCTCTGCTGTCTGTGCTGTACTGGAAGCCTGCTCTAGTGCCACTGCCGTACTGGAACCCTGTTCTGGTGTCTGTGCTGTACTGGAACCCTGCTCTAATGCCTGTACTGTACTGGAACCCTGTTCTGGTGCCTGTGCTGTACTGAAACATTGTTCTAGTGCCTGTGCTGTACTGGAACCCTGCTCTCATGTCTGTGCTGTACTGGAACACTGTTCCCGTGGCTCTGCTGTACTGGAAGCCTGCTCTAGTGTCTGTGCTGTACTGGAACCCTGTTCTAGTGCCTGTGCTGTACTGAAACATTGCTCTAGTGCCAGTGCTGTACTGGAAGCCTGCTCTAGTACCTGTGCTGTACTGGAACCCTGTTCTGGTGCCTGTACTGTACTGGAACCCTGCTTTCTTGCCTGTGCTGTACTGGAACCCTGCTCTAGTGTCTGTGCTGTACTGGAACCCTACTCTCGTGTCTATGCTGTACTGGACCCCTGCTCTAGTGCCTGTGTTGAACTGGAACCGTGCTCTAGTGCCTGTGCTGTACTGGAACCCTGCTCTAGTGCCAGTGCTGTACTGGAACCCTGCTCTCATGTCTGTGTTGTACTGGAACCCTGCTCTCGTGTCTGTGTTGTACTGGAAGCCTGCTCTCGTACCTGTGCTGTACTGGGACCCTGCCCTAGTGTCTGTACTGTACTGGAACCCTGTTCTGGTGCCTGTGCTGTACTGAAACATTGTTCTAGTGCCTGTGCTGTACTGGAACCCTGCTCTCATGTCTGTGCTGTACTGGAACCCTGTTCTCGTGCCTGTGCTGTACTGGAACCCTGCTCTACTGCCTGTGCTGTCCTGAAACATTGCTCTAGTGCCAGTGCTGTACTGGAACCCTGTTCTAGTACCTGTGCTGTACTGGAACCCTGCTCTCGTGTCTGTGCTGTACTGGAACCCTGCTCTCGTGTCTGTGCTGTACTGAAACATTGCTCTAGTGCCAGTGCTGTACTGGAACCCTGCTCTAGTACCTGTGCTGTAATGGAACCCTGCTCTAGTGCCTGTACTGTACTGGAACCCTGTTCTGGTGCCTGTGCTGTACTGAAACATTGTTCTAGTGCCTGTGCTGTACTGGAACCCTGCTCTCATGTCTGTGCTGTACTGGAACCCTGTTCCCGTGGCTGTGCTGTACTGGAAGCCTGCTCTAGTGCCTGTGCTGTACTGGAACCCTGCTCTAGTGCCTGTGGTGTACTGGATTCTTGCTCTAGTGCCGGTGCTGTATTGGAAACCTGCTCTAGTATCTGTACAGCTGTACTGGAACCCTGCTGTAGTGTCTGTGCTGTATTGGAACCCTGCCCTAGTGCCTGCTCTGTCCTGGAACCCTGCTCTCGAGCCTGCGCTACACTGGATACCTGCTCTAGTGTTTGTGCAGTTGTACTGGAACCCTGCTCTCCTGTCTGTGCTGTACTGGGACCTCACTCTGGTGCCTGTGATGTAAAGGAATCCTGCTCTTGAGGCTGCGCTACACTGGATACCTGCTCTCGTGCCTGTGCAGTTGTACTGGAACCCTGCTCTCCTGTCTGTGCTGAACTGGAACCCTGCTCCAATGCCAGTGCTGTACTGGAACCCTGCTCTAGTGCCTGTGGTGTACCAGAAGCCTGCTCTAGTGCCTGTGCTGTACTGGAACCCTGCTCTAGTGCCTGTGCTGTACTGGATTCTTGCTCTAGTGCCTGTGCTGTATTGGAACGCTGTTCTAGTGCTTGTGCTGTACTGGAACCCTGCTCTAGTGCCTGTGCTGGACTGGAAACCTGTTCTAGTGCTTGTGCTGTACTGGAACCCTGCTCTAGTACCTGTGCTGTACTGGAACCCTGCTCTAGTGCCTGTGCTGTACTGGAAACCTGTTCTAGTGCCTGTGCTGTACTGGAACCCTGCTCTGGTGCCTGTGCTGTACTGGAAACCTGTTCTAGTACCTGTGCTGTACTGGAACCCTGCTCTGGTGCCTGTGCTATACTGGAAACCTGTTCTAGTGCTTGTGCTGTACTGGAACCCTGCTCTAGTACCTGTGCTGTACTGGAAACCTGTTCTATTGCCTGTGCTGTACTGGAACCCTGCTCTAGTGCCT
>NC_057722.1:82999180-83009574 GCF_004010195.1 Chiloscyllium plagiosum | reverse complement strand
TACCTGTGTTGTACTGGAACCCTGCTCTAGTGTCTGTGCTGTACTCGAACCCTGCTCTAGTGCCAGTGCTGTACTGGATCACTGCTCTGGTGTCTGTGCTGTACTGGAAACCTGTTCTAGTGCTTGTGCTGTACTGGAACCCTGCTCTAGTACCTGTGCTGTACTGGAAACCTGTTCTATTGCCTGTGTCACGTCTGTGCTGTACTGGAACTCTGCTCTAGTTTCTGTGCTCTCCTTGAACCGTGCTCTAGTTTCTGTGCTCTCCTTGAACCCTGGTCTAGTGTCTGTGTTGTACTGGAACCCTGCTCTAGTGCTTGTGCAGTACTGGACCCCTGCTCCACTACCTGTGTTGTACTGGAACCTTGCTCTAGTGTCTGTGCTGTACTGGAACCCTGCTCTAGTGCCAGTGCTGTACTGGATCCCTGCTCTGGTGTCTGTGCTGTACTGGAAGCCTGCTCTAGTGCCTGTGCTGTACTGGAACCCTGTTCTCGTGTCTGTGCTGTACTGAAACATTGCTCTAGTGCCAGTGCTGTACTGGAACCCTGCTCTGGTGTCTGTGCTGCACTGGAAGCCTGCTCTATTACCTGTGCTGTACTGGAACCCTGCTCTAATGCCTGTACTGTACTGGAACCCTGTTCTGGTGCCTGTACTGTACTGAAAAATTGCTCTAGTGCCTGTGCTGTACTGGAACCCTGTTCCCGTGGCTGTGCTGTACTGGAAGCCTGCTCTAGTGTCTGTGCTGTACTGGAACCCTGTTCTAGTGCCTGTGCTGTACTGAAACATTGCTCTAGTGCCAGTGCTGTACTGGAAGCCTGCTCTAGTACCTGTGCTGTACTGGAACCCTGTTCTGGTGCCTGTACTGTACTGGAACCCTGCTTTCTTGCCTGTGCTGTACTGGAACCCTGCTCTAGTGTCTGTGCTGTACTGGAACACTGCTCTAGTTTCTGTGTTCTCCTTGAACCCTGCTCTAGTTTCTGCGCTCACCTTGAACCCTGCTCTAGTGTCTGTGTGTACTGGAACCCTGCTCTGGTGCCTGTGCCCTACTGGAACCCTGCTCTGGTGCCTGCGCTGGACTGGAACCTCTCTCTAGTGCCTATGCTGCACTGGAATCCTGTTCTAGTGCCTGTGCTGTACTGGAACCCTGTTCTAGTGCCTGTGCTGTAGTGGAATCCTGTTCTGGAGCCTGAGCTGTACTGAAATTTTTCTCTTGTGTTTGTGCTGTACTGGAACCCTGCTATCGTGCCTGTGGTGTACTGGAAACTCGCTCTAGTGCCTATGCTGTACCGGAACGCTGCTCTAGTGTCTGTGCTGTACTAGAACGCTGCTCGAGTGTCTGTACTGTTCTGGAAACCTGCTGTCGTGTCTGTGCTGTACTGGACCCCTGCTCACGTGCCTGTGCTGTACTGGAACCCTGCTCTAGTGCCTGTGCTGTACTGGACTCTGCTCTAGTACCTGTGCTGTACTGGAACCTTTCTCTATTGCCTGCGCTGTACTGGAACCCTGTTCTAGAGCCTGCACTAAACTGGCTCCCTGCTCTAGTGCCTGTGCTGTTGTACTGGAACCCTGCTCTCGTGCCTGTGCTGTACTGGAACCCTGCTCACATGTCTGTGCTGTACTGGAACCCTGCTCTCGTGTCTATGCTGTACTGGACCCATGCTCTAGTGCCTGTGTTGAACTGGAGCCCTGCCCTAGTGCCTGTGCTGTACTGGAAACCTAATCTGGTGCCTGTGCTGTTCTGGAACCCTGTTCTAGTGCCTGTGCTGTACTGGAACCCTGCTCTAGTGCTTGTGCTGTACTGGAATACTGCTCTAGTGCGTGTGCTGTACTGGAATCCTGCTCTCGTGGCTGTGCTGTACTGGAACCCTGCTCTCGGGCTGGTGCTGTAATGGAAACCTGTTCTAGTGTCTGTGCTGTACTGGAGCCCTGTTGTAATGCCTGTGCTGTACTGGAATACTGCTCTAGTGCATGTGCTGTACTGGAATCCTGCTCTCGTGGCTGTGCTGTACTGGAACCCTGCTCTCGGGCTGGTGCTGTAATGGAAATCCTGCTCTAGTGCCTGTGCTGTACTGAAACCCTGCTCTAGTGCCTGTGCTGTACTGGAAACCTGCTCTTGCGTCTGTGCTGTACTGGATCACTGCTCTCATGTCAGTGCTGTACTGGAGCCCTGTTGTGATGCCTGTGCTGTTCTGGAACCCTGTTCTAGTGCCTGTGCTGTACTGGAAACCTGCTCTTGTGTCTGTGCTGTACTGGAACCGTGCTGTAGTGCGTGTTCTGTACTGGAACCCTGCTCTAGTGTCTGTGCTGTTGTACTGGAAACCTGCTCGAGTGTGTGTGGTGTACTGGACCCCTGCTCTAGTGCTTGTGCTGTACTGGAACACTGCTCAACTGCCTGTGCTGTACTGGAACCTTGCTCTCATGTCTATGCTGTACTGGAACACTGCTCTAGTTTCTGTGCTCTCCTTGAACTCTGCTCTGGTGTCTGTGCTGTTCTGGAACCCTGCTCTAGTGCCTTTGCTGTACTGGAACCCTGCTCTAGTGCGTGTTCTGTACTGGAACCCTGCTCTAGTGTCTGTGCTGTTGTACTGTAAACCTGCTCTAGTGCTTGTGCTGTACTGGAACACTGCTCAACTGCCTGTGCTGTACTGGAACCCTGCTCTCGTGTCTATGCTGTACTGGACCCCTGCTCTAGTGTCTGTGCTGTACTGGAACCCTGCTCTGGTGCCTGTGCTCTACTGGAACCCTGCTCTGCTGCCTGTGCTCTACTGGAACCCTGCTCTAGTGCCTGTGCTGTACTGTAACCCTGATCTAGTGCCTGTGCTGTACTGTAACCCTGATCTAGTGCCTGTGCTGTACTGGAACGCTGTTCTAGAGCCTGAGCTGTATTGAAACTCTTCTCTTGTGTTTTTGCTGTAGTGGAACCCTGCTCTCGTGTCTGTGGGGTACTGGAACCTCGCTCTAGTGCCTGTGCTGTACGGGAACGCTGCTCTAGTGTTTGTGCTGTACTGGAACTCTGCTCTAGTGCCTGTGCTGTACTGGACTCTGCTCTAGTACCTGTGCTGTATTGGAACCCTGCTCTCGTCCTTGCGCTGTATTGGAACCCTGGTCTAGTGTGTGTGCTGTACTGGAACCTTGCTCTAGTGCCTGCGCTGTACTGTAACCCTGTTCTAGAGCCTGCACTATACTGGATCCCAGCTCTAGTGCCTGTGCTGTTGTACTGGAATGGAAATGTGTTGCTGGAAAAGCGCAGCAGGTCAGGCAGCATCTAGGGAACAGGAGAATCGACGTTTCGGGCATTAGCCCTTCTTCAGGAATCAGGACCTGCTGCGCTTTTCCAGCAACACAATTCCATCTCTGATCTCCAGCATCTGCAGACCTCACTTTCTCCTGTTGTACTGGAACCCTGCTCTAGTGCCTGCGCTGTACTGGAACCCTGCTCTCGTGTCAGTGCTGTACTCGAGCCCTGTTGTGATGCCTGTGCTGTACTGGAACCCTGTTCTAGTGTCTGTGCTGTACTGGAACCCTGTTCTAGTGCCTGTGCTGTACTGGAAACCTGCTCTAGTGTCTGTGCTGTACTGGAACACTGCTCTGGTATCTGTGCTGTACTGGAACCCTGCTCTCGTGTCTGTGCTGTACTGGATCCCTGCTCTAGTGCCTGTGTTACTGTACTGAAATCCTGCTCTCGTGTCAATGCTGTACTGGAACCCTGCTCTAGTGCTTGTGCAGTACTGGACCCCTGCTCCACTGCCTGTGTTGTACTGGAACCCTGCTCTAGTGTCTGTGCTGTACTGGAACCCTGCTCTAGTGCTTGTGCAGGACTGGACCCCTGCTCCACTGCCTGTGTTGTACTGGAACCCTGCTCTAGTGTCTGTGCTGTACTGGACCCCTGCTCCACTGCCTGTGGTGTACTGGAACCCTGCTCTAGTGTCTGTGCTGGACTGGACCCCTGCTCCACTGCCTGTGGTGTACTGGAACCTTGCTCTAGTGCTTGTGCTCTACCGGAACGCTGCTCTAGTGCCTGTGCTGTACTGGAACCCTGCACTAGTGCCTGTACTGTACTGGAACCCTGTTCTGGTGCCTGTGCTGTACTGGAACCCTGCTCTCGTGTCTGTGCTGTACTGAAACATTGCTCTCATGTCTGTGCTGTACTGGAACCCTGTTCTAGTGCCTGTGCTGTACTGGAACACTGCTCTAGTTCCTGCGCTGTACTGGAACCCTGCTCTCGGGCTGGTGCTGTATGGAACCCTGTTTTAGTGCATGTGCTGTTCTGGAACCCTGCTCTCGTGTCAGTGCTGCACTGGAGCCCTGTTGTGATGCCTGTGCTGTACTGGAACCCTGCTCTAGTGCCTGTGCTGTACTGGAACCCTGCTCTAGTGCCTGTGCTGTACTGGAAACACTGCTCTTGTGTCAGTGCTGTACTGAAACACTGCTCTTGTGTCTATGCTGTACTGGAACACTGCTCTAGTGTCTGTGCTCTCCTGGAACACCGCTTTAGAGCCTGCGCTGTACTGGAAACCTGCTCTAGTGCCTGTGAAGTTGTACTGGAACCCTGCTCTCTTGTCTGTGGTGTACTGGAACCCTGATCTGGTGTCTGTGCTGGACTGGCAACCTGCTGTAGTGTCTGTGCTGTACTGGAACCCTGCTGTAGTGTCTCTGCTGTACTGCAACACTGCCCTTGTGCCTGTGCTATACTGGAACCCTGTTCTAGTGCCTGTGCTGTACTGGAAGCCTGCTCTCGTGTCTGTGCTGTACTGGGACCTCGCTCTGGTGCCTGTGCTGTAAAGGAACCCTGCTCTCGAGCCTGCGCTACACTGGATACCTGCACTAGTGCCTGTGCAGCTGTACTGGAACACTGCTGTCCTGCTTGTGCTCTACTGGAACCCTGCTCTCGTGTCTGTGGTGTACTGGAACCCTGATCTGGAGTCTGTCCTGTACTGGAACCCTGCTCTGGTGACTGTGCTGAACTGGAACCCAGCTCCACTACCTGCACTGTACTGGAACCCTGCTCTAGTGCCTGTGCTGTACTGGAACCCTGCTCTAGTGCCTGTGCTGTACTGGAACGTTGCTCTGGTGCCTGTGCTGTGGCACTGGAACCCTGGTCTAGTGCCTGTGCTGTACTGGAACCCTGCTCTAGTGCTTGTCCTGTACTGGAATACTGTTCTAGTGTCTGTGCTGTACTGGAACCCTGCTCCGCTACCTGTGCTGTACTAGAACCCTGCTCTAGTGCCTGTGCTGTACTGGAACCCTGCTCTAGTGCCTGTGATGTACTGGAAACCTGTTCTAGTGCTTGTGCTGTACTGGAAACCTGTTCTAATGCTTGTGCTGTACTGGAACCCTGCTCTAGTGCCTGTGCTGTACTGGAAACCTGTTCTAGTGCTTGTGCTGTACTGGAACCCTGCTCTAGTGTCTGTGCTGTACTGGAAACCTGTTCTAGTGCTTGTGCTGTACTGGAACCCTGCTCTAGTGCCTGTGCTGTACTGGAACCCTGCTCTCATGTCTGTGCTGTACTGGAACGCTGTTCTAGTGCTTGTGCTGTACTGGAACCCTGCTCTAGTGCCTGTGCTGTACTGGAACCCTGCTCTAGTGTCTGTGCTGTACTGGAACGCTCTTCTCGTGCTTGTGCTGTACTGGAACACTGCTCTAGTGTCTGTGCTGTACTGGAACCTCGCTGTCGTGCCTGTGCTGTACCGGAACGCTGCTCTAGTGTCTGTGCTGCAACACTGCCCTAGTGCCTGTGTTGTACTGGAACCCTGTTCTAGTGTCTGTGCTGTACTGGGACCTCACTCTGGTGCCTGTGCTGTAAAGGAATCCTGCTCTTGAGGCTGCGCTTCACTGGATCCCTGCTCTAGTACCTGTGCAGTTGTACTGGAACCCTGCTCTCCTGTCTGTGCAGAACTGGAACCCTGCTCCAATGCCAGTGCTATACTGGAACCCTGTTCTCGTGCCTGTGGTGTACTGGAAACCTGATCTGGTGTCTGTGCTGGACTGGCAACATGCTGTAGTGTCTGTGCTGTAAAGGAAGCCTGTTCTAGTGCCTGTGCTGTACTGGAACCCTGCTCTAGTGCCTGTGGTGTACTGGATTCTTGCTCTAGTGCCGGTGCTGTATTGGAAACCTGCTCTAGTATCTGTACAGCTGTACTGGAACTTTGCTGTCGCGTCTGTGATGTACTGGAACCCTGCTCTAGTGCCTGCACTATACTGGATCCCTGCTCTAGTGTCTGTGCTGTTCTGGAACCCTGCTTTCATGTCTGTGCTGTACTGGAACCCTGCTCTAGTGCCTGTGCCGTACTGGAATCCTGCTCTCATGTCTATGCTGTACTGGACGCCTGCTCTAGTGTCTGTGCGGTACTGGAACATGCTCTAGTTTCTGTGCTCTCCTTGAACCCTGCTCTAGTTTCTGTGCTCTCCTTGAACCCTGCTCTAGTGTCTGTGTTGTACTGGAACCCTGCTCTGGTGCCTGTGCTGTACTGGAACTTTGCTCTCGCGTCTGTGATCTACTGGAACCCTGCTCTAGTGCCTGCACTATGCTGGATCCCTGCTCTAGTGTCTGTGCTGTTCTGGAACCCTGCTTTCATGTCTGTGCTGTACTGGAACCCTGCTCTAGTGCCTGCTCTGTCCTGGAACCCTGCTCTCGAGCCTGCGCTACACTGGATACCTGCTCTAGTGTTTGTGCAGTTGTACTGGAACCCTGCTCTGGAGCCTGTGCTGTACTGGAAACCTGCTCTCGTGTTTGTGCTGTACTGGACCCCTGCTCACGTGCCTGTGCTGTACTGGAACCTGCTCTAGTGCCTGTGCTGTACTGGAACTCTGCTCTAGTGTCTGTGCTGTACTGGACTCTGCTCTAGTACCTGTGCTGTTCTGGAACCTTGCTCTATTGCCTGCGCAGTACTGGAACCCTGTTCAAGAGCCTGCATATACTGGAACCTTGCTTTATTGCCTGCGCTGTACTGGAACCCTGTTCTAGAGCCTGCATATACTGGATCCCTGCTCTCATGCCTGTGCTGTACTGGAACCCTGCTCCAGTGCCTCTGCTGTCCTGGAACCCTGTTCTAGTGACTGTGCTATAATGGAACCCTGCTGAAGTGCCTGTGTTGCTGTACTGGAACCCTGCTTTCGAGCCTGCGCTACACTGGAACCCTGCTCTAGTACCTGTGCTGTACTGGAACCCTGATCTGGTGTCTGTGCTGTACTGGAAACCTGCTCTGGTGCCTGTGCTGTACTGGAACCCTGCTCTGGTGCCTGTGCTGTACTGGAACCCTGCTCTGGTGCCTGTGCTATACTGGAACCCTGCTGTCGTGTCTGTGCTGTATTGGAACCCTGCCCTAGTGCCTGCTCTGTCCTGGAACCCTGCTCTCGAGCCTGCGCTACACTGGATACCTGCTCTAGTGCCTGTGCAGTTGTACTGGAACCCTGCTCTCGTGTCTGTGGTGGACTGTTCTGGAACCCATCTCTAGTGTTTGTGCTGAACTGGAACCCTGCTCTAATGCCAGTGCTGTAAAGGAACCCTGCTCTCAAGCCTGCGCTACATTGGATACCTGCACTAGTGCCTGTGCAGTTGTACTGGAACCCTGCTACCCTGCTTGTGCTCTACTGGAACCCTGCTCTCATGTCTGTGGTGGACTGGAACCCTAATCTGGTGCTCCGTGCTGTACTGGAACCCTGCTCTCGTGTCTGTGCTGTACTGGGACATCGCTCTGGTGCCTGTGCTGTAAAGGAACCCTGCTCTCGAGCCTGCGCTGTATTGGATACCTGCTCTAGTGTCTGTGCAGTTGTACTGGAACCGTGCTCTAGTTCCTGCGCTATACTGGAACCCTGCTCTAGTGCCAGCACTGTCCTGGAACCCTGCTCTAGAGCCTGCGCTATACTGGATCACTGCTCTAGTGCCTGTGTTGTTGTACTGGAACCCTGCTCTAGTACCTGTGCTGCACTGGAATGCTGCTCTCATGTCTGTGCTGTACTGGAACCGTGCTCTAGTTCCTGTGCTGTACTGGAACCCTGCTCTAGTTCCTGCGCTATACTGGAACCCTGCTCCAGAGCCTGCGCTATACTGGATCCCTGCTCTAGTGCCTGTGCTATTGTACTGGAACCCTGCTCTAGTGCCTGTGCTGTACTGGAACCCTGCTCTAGTGCCTGTGCTGTACTGGAACACTGCTTTCGTGTCTGTGCTGGACTGGAATCCTGCGCCCACACCTCCTCCCTCACCTCCATCCAAGTCCCTAAACGAGCCACCCACATCCATCAATGTTTGACCGGCACGTCCACTAATATCATTTATTGTATCCGTTGCTCCCGATGCGGTCTCCTCTACATTGGGGAGATTGGGCGCCTCCTAGCAGAGCGCTTTAGGGAACATCTCCGGGACACCCCCACCAACTCAACTCCCCCTCCCACTCTGCCGAGGACATGGAGGTCCTGGGCCTCCTTCACCTCCGCTCCCTCACCACCAGACGCCTGGAGGAAGAACGCCTCATCTTCCGCCTCGGAACACTTCAACCCCAGGGCATCAATGTGGACTTCAACAGTTTCCTCATTTCCCCTTCCCCCACCTACCCTGCTCTACTGTCTGTGTTGTACGGGAACCCTGCTCTGGTGCCTGTGCTGTACTGGAACACTGCTCTCGTGTCTGTGCTGTACTGGAACCCTTCTCTGGTGCCTGTGCTGTACTGGAACCCTGTTCTAGAGCGTGTGCTGTACTGGAATCCTGCTTCCGTGTCTGTGTTGTACTGGAACACTGTTCTCTAGTGCCTGCGCTGTACTGGATCCCTGCTCTAGTGCCTGTGCAGTTGTACTGGAACCCTGCTCTCGTATCTGTGGTGTACTGGAACCCTGATCTGGTGTCTGTGCTGGACTGGCAACCTGCTGTAGTGTCTGTGCTGTACTGGAACCCTGCTGTAGTGTCTGTGCTGTTCTGGAACCCTGTCCTAGTGCTATGTTGTACTGGAACCCTGCTCTCGTGTCTGTGCTGTACTGGAACCCTGCTCTAGTGCCAGTGCTGTACTGGATCCCTGCTCTGGTGTCTGTGCTGTTCTGGAACCCTGTCCTAGTGCTATGTTGTACTGGAACCCTGCTCTCGTGTCTGTGCTGTACTGGAACCCTGCTCTAGTGCCAGTGCTGTACTGGATCCCTGCTCTGGTGTCTGTGCTGTTCTGGAACCCTGTCCTAGTGCTATGTTGTACTGGAACCCTGCTCTCGTGTCTGTGCTGTACTGGAACCCTGCTCTAGTGCCAGTGCTGTACTGGATCCCTGCTCTGGTGTCTGTGCTGTTCTGGAACCCTGTCCTAGTGCTATGTTGTACTGGAACCCTGCTCTCGTGTCTGTGCTGTACTGGAACCCTGCTCTAGTGCCAGTGCTGTACTGGATCCCTGCTCTGGTGTCTGTGCTGTTCTGGAACCCTGCTCCTCTGCCTGTGCTGTACTGGAACCTTGCTCTAGTGCTGTGTTGTACTGGAACCCTGCTCTAGTGCCTGTGCTGTACCGGAACCCAGCTGTAGTGCCTGTGTTGCTGTACTGGAACCCTGCTCTCTTGTCTATGCTATACTGGAACCCTGCTCTGGTGCCTGCGCTGTACCGGAACCATGCTCTAGTGCTTGTGCTGTACTGAAACCCTGCTTTAGTGTCTGTGCTGTGTTGGAACCCTGCTCTAGAGCCTGTGGTGTTCTGGAACCCTGTTCTTGTGCCTGTGCTGTACTGGAACCCTGCTCTCGTGTTTGTGATGTACTGGAACCCTGCTCTGGTGTCTGTGCTGTACTGGAACCCGGCTCTGGTGCCTGTGCTGTACTGGAACACTGCTTTAGTGCCAGTGCTGTACTGGAATCCTGTTCCAGTGTTTGTGCTGTACTGGAAACCTGCTTTATTGCCTGTGCTGTAAAGAAACTCTGCTCTAGAGCTCTGATGTACTGGAACCCTGCTCTAGTGTCTGTGCTGCATTGGAAACCTGCTCTAGTGCCCGCGCTGTACAGGATCCCTGCTATCGTGGCTGTGCTGTACTCGAACACTGCTCCAGTGCCTGTGCTGTTCTGGAACCCTGCTCTCGTCCCTGTGCTGTTCTGGAAACCTGCTCTAGTGTCTTAACTGCTGTACTGGTACCCTGCTCCAGTGCCTGTGCTGTACTGGAAACCTGCTCTTGTGCCTGTGCTCTACTGTAACCCTGCTCTAGTCCCTGTGCTGTACTGTAACTCTGTTCTAGTGCCTGCACTGTACTGGAACCCTGCTCTGGTGCCTGTGCTGTACTGGAACCCTGCTCTAGTGTCTGTGCTGTACTGGAACCCTGCTTTAGTGCCTGTGCTGAACTGGAACTCTGCTCCACTACCTGTGCTGTACTGGAACCCTGCTCTAGTGTTTGTGATGTACTGGAACCCTGCTCTCGTGTCTGTGCTGTACTGGAACACTGCTCTAGTG
>NC_057722.1:82981951-82998661 GCF_004010195.1 Chiloscyllium plagiosum | reverse complement strand
TCTAGTGCCTGTGCTGTACTGGAACCCTGCTCTCGTGCCTTTGTTGCTGCTATATTGTTCAACGTAGAAATCTTGCCTGTTTTTAACAAACAACACTGACCACTCACACGCAATGACCTTTAAAACCTGACCACTAAATTCCACTTTCAGTCAAACATACTACTAGCATATAAGAGTACAGGAGAATATCGTGTTAAAGATCTAGATTGACTAGGTGGTAGTGTTGTTTAAGTTTGAGTTAAAAACAATCACAATGATAATTTCAGTTTAAAATAGCAAGCAGACTGTGAGAAAACTCCATGGCAATTTTCACTTGTGCTCAAGTATAATACATTCCTCGTAAGAAAAGGGCTCTATCTGTTATCAATCTTCCAAATGCTGGAGGAAATGGAGGATGCTGACCTGAAGCCCACTCCCTTGGGTCAGTGCATGCTGGGAAGGAAAACAGGCCACAGAGCAGACAATTTTCAGCTTGGCTGCATTCACTTTCTCTACTAGGCCTCATGAAAACAAACTGACATAACAAAGGACACAAAATTAATGACCCGTGCTCTTTGTCAATTGACTTCGAGTACCAGCAGCCAATTCACCTTAATTTTTTTTTCACTTTTGTAAACTTTCACCATGTCCTATGGCATCTGGCTGAGCTTCTCAGAATTACACTCTTCAAAGAGCCCGTTGTAGCCTCTTTCTGTAATTTGTTAATATAGTGTAATTATGCTTCTGTAACAACAAACAAACAAGCAGTTTTGGGTCAGCATTAAGCTATTAGCTGAAATATTTAAGATAGGAACTAATTAAAGTCACCTCCCTGGTGTAGTCCTGTACCTCATAGAGAGAACTAATCAATAACAACTGTCAACTCATTCTTTCCGTTTAAAGACGCACATGAACAACATGTCTCAGAGCTTCAGGTCACATCAAAGGGAGATTTAATCAAAATCTGAAGTCGCATTGCTCTTAGTAAAATAATTTCCAAACTCCAGCTCCTGAAGCGGTACATGCTCTTTAATTTGTTTTACCTACATGAGATGTCATCCCAAATTTCCTGGAATAAATTCCTAAATATTCAGAATTACTGGTCGGATGTGTTTGAGTCTAAGGGGCGTCTGCATTCGGCCACATTCAAAAGTGTGTAAAATGTTTTGCTGGCAAAACGTAAAAAGAATTCTTCATACAAATCAACTTATTGAGCAATTCCATTCGCTGGTGAGGCAGCTTCAGTTATTCTAAAGAAAGTGGGATCCAATGTAGCTGTGTGTTGTGATAATGAGCTGATCTGACTCCAATGTGAACACATTCCCATCAGTTCTATTTCATGTTAACAGACATCACTGTACTGGTTGGACTTTGGTTCTGCACACATTATTCCAAACTCGAATCACAGAATCCTAGAATCCCTACAGAGCTGAAAAAGGCCATTTGGCCCATTCAATCAACACCGATCCTCTGAACAGCACCCTACCCAGAGCTACCTCATCTTGCTACCCAAATTGTTTCAGACATATAGTTATTCACTGGGGATGATGTAGGGCAATTAGAAATATGGCTTTATTAGGCTTTACATTTTTGGTATAACAGCTGTGCTTTAAATGCCTACAATGAGAATGAATGAAAGGGCACTTGATAATTATCTATTGACAGACTATGAAACGCCTTTCACCAAGTGTTAATGTAAATGATCTGTACCTCAAATGGGCAGATTGGCCCTAAATTCAGGGATATATGCCAACTGACAAGATTACTGATGGGCAGAATACCCTGAAGTCATTTGACAATAATCGCTTGGCATGTTATCATTTCTTCAACAATTGCTCAGGCTCAATCTCCTCAAGTTGTCTAATTTTTAAAATTGTCAGTTCCCTCACTGAGGAACTAAATCAGATACTAACATTACAGCAAAAAAAAGCTATTGAAATATCAGGAAAGCTGTAAAGTGCAAATATAAACTCAAGTGTAAATGTAATTTAAATAAACTATAATTTTGCTTTTGAATACGGAGGACCTAATAGATATTTTTAAATTCTGAAAGTTTTTGACAGGATGGATGTAGCAAAAATGTTTTGATTATTGGGAATTCACATAAGTGTAGACTAGTTAATAGTTAAATTTGGTGTGGAACTCAGGAGAAATTGTTATTTTCTTAACCAGAGAGTGGTGAGAATGCGAAACTACAGTAGTTAAAATGAATAGCACAGATTTATTAAGAAAAAGCTGCATAAGAAAGAAAGAAATGAAACGTTATGCAGATTTTTTTATTATAATGCAGACATTTATTAAGTGAAATATATTGGGTGAAGCTCATGTGGAATTAAACATGGCTTAGACTATTGGGGGTGGGTGGGGGGGATGTAGTAAGAGGTTGTTTTCTGTACAGCAATTTCCATCTAATTTTATATAATTCACTTGCCTGCACTCTGCTATGTTAATTCAATTTAGTTTAAATCTAATCTTAGAGAAGCTGCAGAGCTGGGCAGAAAGGTGGCAGATGGAGCCCAAGGGCCTGTACTGCGCTGTATTCTTCTATGTTCTATGTTCTATGTTCTTACCTGAGTTATTTACTTAAATCAGTAATTCTGTCAATGCAGCAATATACAAAGATTTTCCCCCTCTTTTCTACAACTTCTCACCATTCATTTCAGAAGTAACACAAAGATAAAATAAACTGATCACCAGAAAACAGACTCAGAAAATGTTCATCTTTCTCAACAAAGTAAAGACATAAATGTAAAAATGTATTTTAAATGGGAAACCTGTTGAATGAGGAAGGGCTATTGGTAGGTTAAGTCATTTTTCTGTAAGTTCCTGTAGGTTGTTGATGAGCAAATGAGTGAGTTCAGACATCCAACCACCATGATGTAAGGTTTAAATGTAAATCTCTCTTTCCCCTCTCCCCATACACAAAGCAAAATGAAAAAAATACTACCACGAACACAATGGCTTCAAACCACATGTTAATGCCTGTGCTCAGAAAACTTCCATTTTGTGCATTTTTACAATATATTACAAATTTTCGAAAGAAATTATAAGCTCAATTATAAGTTTCACAAAGAGTGCGATAAAGACTTGTATTAATATAGCTCCATTAATGTCAGAGAAAAGCCGAGCCAGCTAGACAGATGTAAAGATCAGGCAAAAACTCATTCAACTGGGCATTGCTCAAGCTTGTACAGGATTCAATCAGGTTCAAATATCTTCCTATCCCCTCACATGAGATGATATTAACTTCTCACAATTGCAGATCCTTTAGTCTCCAAACTTTCCACAGCGCTGTTATTTTCAGTACCTTAGGGTTTTAAGTTAATGATTCATTAACAGACTCTTTAATCACATCTATTCATGTGTATATGGATTCCATGAGCCAGTGATACATCATATCCAATGAGCACTTAGATTGTTACATGAAATATCTTGAAGTAATCTAAACCCCTTACAATAATTCTCTAAGAATGCTCCACAGCTTTTGGTGACCCATGTAAATGGAAAGAAACTGCAGCTGCCTAATAATTTTGCTGCTGATATCTCCTGTAGCCACCACGAACACATTGTAACATTAGCTTTGGTAATGAATTCAGTGCTGGAACATACTTACAGTTTGCCATTGCTTCAATGATAAAAAATTAACATTGCTTAAACTTGAAACTGCTTCCTTAATGAATGCTAGTGACCATACTGTATAGCTCACAATTGGCCTGACCCTTTCTTGAACCCATTGAATATAAATAGAAATTTCCTGTAATACACCTTGAATTAAATGATTAATGATGTCAAAGCTCCAGTTTACCTGAGAAGGTTCCTCTATATGTTCTCAGCTTGGCTCTATTACAGGCCTCTCAGCCTGAAATTGTGGCTTCAAAGCTCATTCCTGGAAATTAGTGCATAATTCAGCTTGAAACTTCACTACAGTACTGCGGGACTGCTACATTGGTGAATCTGCTATCCTTCAGCCAAGCCATTAAGCTGAGTCCCCAGTTATGGTCTCAGGCAAATATTAAAGATCAAATGACAGTATTTAGAATGATCTATCCTGGAGCAACAACCAATATTCTTCCTTCAAGCACCATTTCCAAGAAAATAACATCACTTTTTTAAAAACTATTTATCTCATTGTTGTGCATGGAACTAAAAATTATTTTTGCTAATGTAAAATTGATTGCATTTCTAAATCAATGTATATGCCATGTTTAAAGTAATATTTAGAGCAATATGATAATGAGCTATGTAATGACAACTGTCTTTGTTTTTGTAATAACATATGTCTTTAATCTCCCTTCGCCCATTCATCTGTCATCTCCAGAGCTCATTATTTGAATGTTCATCTCATTGGCCTCTCAGCCCCCACCTTCCCATGAACTTCAACTGATCCACAACTCTGCTGCCTCCATCCCAAACTGGGTCAAGTGCCATTCCCTCATCTTGATGAGCTCATCAACCCTTGAATGTAACAGACTCATTCTCACGTTTAAATTCCTCCACAGCCTCACTTCTCCCTATCTAGAAAACTTTTCCAGCTTTGCAATATTTCGCTCTGCCTCCAGTTGGGCTGTTTTCATTGGAGCAGAGATGACTGAGGGGCATACAGGATTGTTAGGGGCTTGGACAGAATGGATTAGGAGCAGCTGTTTCCCTGAGTTGAAAGGTCAGTCACAAGGGGACAGGAGGTTTAGGAGGGCTGTGAGAAAATAACTTTTTTACTCAGAGGATGGTGGCGGTCTGGAATATGCTGCCTCGGAGGGTGGTTGAGCTGAGTTACCTCACATCCTTTAAAAAGTATCTGGATGAGCACTTTCACATCATAACATTGAAGGCTATGAGCCAAGTGCTGGCAAATGGGATTAGGTTGAAAGTCAGGTGTTTCTCACATGTTGGTGCAGGCTCAATAGGTCGAAGGATCTCTTCTGCACTGTGCAATTCTACGAATCTCCCTTTGCTTATTTTTGTTGGATGTAACCTCAGTCATCTAGGCCTGAAGTTCTGGAATTCTCTTCCCAAACCTTGCTGCCATAAAAGCTCTTAAAAAGTTAAGACACTTCTCTTAAGTTTACCAAACATTGGACCACTTATTGTAACATCTCCTTCTTTGACCAGTGTCCATTTTCTCTGCATAACATCTTGCAAAGACCTTGAGATATTTTCCTACATTAAAGATGCTCATAAATTGAATCTTTACTCAGTACATCACCAGTCAAGAGTTTGGTGCTGGAAAATCACAGTAGGTCAGGCAGCATTTGAGGAGTAGGAGAATTGACATTTCAGGCGTCAGGATTCCTGATGAAGGGCTTATGCCTGAAACGTCGATTCTCCTGCTCCTCAGCTGCTGCCTGACCTGCTGTGCTTTTCCAGCACCATATTCTTGACTCTGATTTCCAGCATCTGCAGTCCTCACTTTCTCTCAGTGCATCACTATGCAGGCTGAGGGAGAAGCAGGACTAAGTTGAATGTTAACAGAAAAAGATATGTTCCAAATTTTAATTTTACGCCTTCAGAATATTAAAATTTAGATTAGAATATTAACATTTAAACACACCATTAAAAAACTTAATGGTAATAATTCAAGTCAGGGATTTTCTTCGCCTGCCCACTTGTCAATCCTCCTCACAATAAGTCATACATCTTTATTTCTGGCTGCTTTATTAATTTCACTTGAGCATTGACAAGCTGTTCTCATTGTTCCAGCTAAACCACTGGAGGAAATATGTTGGCATGCTGGCAAATATCCTTGGCTCCCCTAAATTGTTTGCAAATAGTTTCATTGTTCGTGTTTAAATCTGTGGAAATGGCAGCAACTCACTGGAGGCTACCCAGCGAGCTTACATCTGCCTACATGGCACAGACTGGAGGAAGGCTCATCTATTACTGTTTCTTGATATCGTCTAAATTATCTTGTGTTAAGTGCACCAGCACATATTAAACCATTTACTCTTATCGTTAGATTGAGTTTTTTTTTATCCCTTTCCCTCTCCTCGCCCTCCCATATACTCAATTATGTGCAATGAAGTATTCCATAAGTTAATGATTAGGGCAGATCAATCTACATAGTCACAAAGCATTGCTTCTCATGATTATGTTACATTGCCTTACAATGAACACAGCAAAACCTCAACAAAAGGACGAGAAGGAAGGAATATTTTATAAAAGACACTTTAGAATTCTTCTATAATTTTTCTTATTGATCTCTGGTTTGAAGGTCTCTTGGTGCATGACCCTTACAGAAGAAGGCACACTTTTCACTTTAACGTGTTTGATGTTTTGAAAATGGTTCATAAAAATCAATGATTTATTTTGTTTTCTTCCTGCAGCAAACAGCCTACAGTTTTTGAAGTCAATGTGAGAATCATATAGATTGCCTCCATTCCACGAACTTATTCCAAAATGATATTTCTTTTAAGTCATATTCCTGAAAACATAAATTGTTTCATGCTTTTTGTGACCCTTTTAATGTTGAGATTGGATACATAGGAGGCATTTTTCCAGCAGATTACGATGTTAGAGTGGTATGGTGACACTGTCGATACATATGATTGGCAAACTCAGAAACTTTCTGCTTCCTATTTATGGGTCGATCTTGCATTTGTACAATAATGTAAAACTGGTGACATAGCAGATTGTTTTTCATATTTCTGGTTTGTATTTTCAATTAATTCAATCGAAATAAAATTTCAGGAAGATGTAACATACCTTTCAACTCTGTGGCTCCCAGTCTCTGGCCAGCAACATTTTTTTCTGATCTGTCTTTCTCAGATCCAATCAACACTGAACTTAGTCTGCCTTTGTTTTGTTCACTCACTTTGTCTATCCTGCCTTGTAACTTTCTGTTCTCACCACAGACCACGTTATGCCTCTTCATGTCATCTTCAAACTTAGACATACAAATCTCTATCGCTTCATTAACATGACTGATTTTATATAGTGCAAAGCTGGTGTCCCTGTACAGTTCTGAGGAAGGGTCACTGGACTTGAAACATTAACTCTGAATTTTCTTCACAGATGCTCCAGAAGTGCTGAGTTTTTCCAGCAATTTATGTTTTCATTTCTGATTTCCAACATCCATAGTTTTTTCGGTCTTTTGTTTCTCTGTACCGATCCCTCGATAATGTAACTTGTTACATCCTATCAAGAGGAGATTGTATCCTTTACCTCCATGGTCTGTCTCCTACCTTCCAACCAACTTATATCACAAGGTTAGTTCCAATTTCATGCACTTTCATTTCTCCCAGTAGTCTTTTGAGTGGAACTTCTCAAATATCTTCTGAAAATCCATATAAACAATATCCATTAATAACTATTACTACCACATTAGTGTCCTCTTCAAAAGAAATTGAATGATGTGAGCAGAACTGTTCCTAGGACAGGGCAAATCAGGGCAACTGTAATGGGCCTTGGGATTCCTGAACGGTTCATTTTTAAAATTCATTCAAGGATGCGGGCATCGCTGGCTAGGCCAGCATTTATTGCTCATCCCTAACTGACCAGAGAGCAGTTAAGAGTTAACCACATTGGTCTGGAGTTACGTCGGGTAAGGATGGTAATTTCTGTCCCTGAAGGGCATCCACGAACCAGATGGTTTTTCTGACAACTGGCAATGGATTCATGGACAACACTCGACTTATAATTCCAGATTTGCATTGAATTAAAATTTCACCATTTGCCATAATGAGATTCAAACTCGAATCCCCACAATATTACCTGGGCCTCTGGATAAACAGTCAAATAATGTCGCACTGGAAAAGCACAGCAGGTCAGGAAGTATCCGAGGAGCAGGAGAATCAGCCCTTCATCAGGAATGAAGGGCTTATGCCTGAAACATTGATTCTCCTGCTCCTCGGATGCTGCCTGACCTGTTGTGCTTTTCCAGCACCACACTTTTCAACTCTGATCTGCAGTTCTCACTTTCTCCTAGTCTCTGGATTAACAGTCCAATCCAATGACGTATTGTTTCACTTCTGATTTGGTTTGAAGGCAGCAAGAGGTTAATAAAGCAAAGAAGATTTATGGAATTATTGTCAATAATGACACAAGGATTATTGCCGCGTTATTGTGGAGATATCACACAATTTCGGACATCTCCTTTGGTAAACACCTCTTTCTCAGCACAATTTAGGACTGTATTACAGGAGATTAACTTGAATGATTGTGATTGGTGAATTTTTTTTAAGAAAATACTTGGAATTCCTTTTTATTCTGCAAGAGAAGGAAAGGGGAGGAGATAAGAGACAGTGATAATTGGTAATCACAGAAAAGTCAAACTTATAGATTTGGAGACTTTAGTTTGCAGGATGGAAAGAAAAACTGAAGAGCCATGGTGGGGAAAGTGGGGAGGGTGGTATTGAGGGAGAGATTAGTTGCACAGTGTGACTTTTCCAGTGGAGAAGGGACATGTACAGTGTGATTTTCCCCTTGGGAGTAGGCCTTGTGTAGTATGACTTGAACCGAACCCTATACTCCTCAAGGGCACATTCTGTACATGAGGCCAGTATAACTGTTGTTATTCTACTCTACATTCCCTCTCTCTGATCAGCTGATTATGTCCACGCATCCACTCACTCTTCATCTTGTGATTTCACAGAATTGCATCGAATGGTTCAGATTGGAATATGGAGTGACTGGAGCTGTATACAGTCTGCAGGGCTCACTCCTAATTCTGAGAATTTAATACAGCTCCTCAAACATGGTGCTGGAACCAATTTTGTGGTCTCTGGCCTTAATCCAGCAGCCACACCATAGATATGAGCTCTAGGTACTTCACAGTGAGCCATAGCCATAGAGAGAAGGGAGCACTGGAACACTGATTCAACCAATATTTCTTCAACATGACATTGGAGATAATGTCTTACACCCTCTGTTTTCCCTCCAACTGCCTTCCATCCTCTCAAAGGAATCATGCTATCCAGCAGTCTTTCAGTATCTGTGGAATTCATTGCCCAGAGTGTAGGGGACACTGCATAACTTTAAGGGGGAACGGATATTTAATTAGTTACAGATTAAAGGGTTATAGAGATTAGGCAAGAAAGTGGAGTTGAGGCTGAGATAAGATCAGCCATGAACTTATTAAATGGTAGAGCAGGTTCAAGGGGCTGAACAGCCTCCTCCTGCTCCTAGTTTTTATTATTATCGTATAACTTATACAATATCATGTAGAGTAATTCTTCATTTATACATCAACAATGCAAAGTTACAACATTACAAATAACATTGTACAGTTCAATTTATACTATATTTTATTGTCTTTTCATCTGTTTTCATATTTTATGCTAAATTATCCAAATTTTTAGATTATCTTATCTATTTACTTTACAACTCTGATGTCTTCATGATAATTTGGATTTTCACAATAAATTTAAACATCATTAATATCATGAATTCCAAACGTCAACTCCACTGATCACATTTTCTTTAAAGCAATGTGGAAAGTTGATAATGACAAGAGTCAAGATTTGGTTCACTCGATCCTATAATTTGTATTTCATATATGCCTGGCATGTGTGATTCAGCCTTTGACACCTTTTGTAGTTGAGCAGAGAATGAACCTGGAATCTGTAGGTTACAATAAAATTCCTTTGCAAATCTGATCAAGCTCCTTTGTGTAAGAGTAATTGAAAATATCATATATTTATTAACAGCTTTGCATGCGATGCCAAATGCCAGTAGATGGCAGTTGCAACCAGTTTCCAGTATCTACATAATTGAAACCAGGACCCATTCTCAACCTGTTTACAAATTATAGAAAGCAAACCCCATTATCACTAGGTACTGTATCATGGAGTCAGATTTTAACTTGTAATGGAGGTTAGTAAATTCACCCAAATAAAAGTTTCTGCTAAAAAATCATCAGCAAGGCATAAGCACTCAACATTACTGAAGACAATTTGATTACTTTCCAGATGATTTCCAAAGATAATGTTTACTTGTCTCTATCGTAACCAATTGTACTTTGTGATTGAACCTTGTATTATTTTAGAACCCGTTGAGAGTCTATTCCAAGCTGTCATTTCATACCTGTTTCATCAAAATTCTAAGCAAGTTCTTCAAAGCCAGAGTGTGTGTGCAGCCTTCCTAATCAAGGAGGAACATAACACCCTGATTTCTGACACAAGTTAAGACTTGGGTGTGACATACATGCATTGGCACAATGAACACTTAATTTACTGAAACTCAAAAAGTCAAACAGAATTCATTATCTCCCTTGTTTAATATTTAACCAATATCAACACTTTGTAAGTTTTATCTAGAATACCATTGCTGCAGAGACCAGTATCTTCGTCTCTTCTACCATGAGATATCTCTTGCTTATTAAATAACTGTTTGGCAAACTCTCCCGGAGTTCCAATGCAAATAACTCAAATACATATTTTCCAACTTTTGTATCAGTCTTTTCAGCCAGACTCAATATATTGGTGCTCAGAAGCAAATGGGAATGTTTGGATAAATAAATCATATTTATATTTTAAACTATGGTACTTACATAAGAAGAATGGAACTAATTAAAGAACCGTCAAGACAGATGAAAACCAATTATTGACCAACCAGTTGCACAAAGCAAACAGATTTTTTAAAATTCTAATTCTAAAATACTTGCTGCTTCAGAGTGAATCATGTAGTTCTCAACAGATTTATATGCACAAGGCCAATTTGTCAGCTACCTTTCACAATAGACGAGGCCAATTTTAGAACATTACATCGGTGGGTCTGCCTTCAGGCATGCACTTTTTTTTGTCTTGCTAACCTAGCATCCATGTTCTCAGTGACATCAATCAATGTTCCTTACTGATTGATTGGCATATAAAAACGCTGATTAGAATCACAAATTGATTCTCAGGCCTATCTTAATGCTCCAGGTCTAAATCAGTGTCTGATAAACAGAACTTTGTGTTTTATTTATAGTTGTAAATTGAAGTTCTAGGTTGCTTTGAGGACTTGTTTGTTAAATTACCAGTAAAGTATCTTAGAACTTTACATTTTAAGTGGAGTATTTCTGCAGATAGCATAGCAGTTTACCTCATTAATTTAGTTTGCTATCGATATAAATGCTGCTTTTGCTCTCAACCCATCCAGAATTCACATTAAAACAATAACAAATGCTGCTGAACTGCTTAAGTGTAGGGATGTGTCTGGAGAAAGCAATACCGCACCAGACCTGTGGAATCATCTATCAGTTTCCTGGCCTGACCTCCGTAGCAGTAAAACATCTCCATCCCCACCCCCCACCCATCAAGCACCCAATACACTGTTCCCCTAACCCAAAGCCATTAGATTTCACTGGGCCATGGTGCCAGATGGTTTTGGAGTTATTGAATGTCTGTGGTATCATTCTGAAGGAGGTCATATGGGGGACACTAACACATGGATAAGAACATTTTATTGCAAGGATCAGGCATATTTTCAGATTGATGTGATTGTTCTTAAGGGAATAGACTTCCTCTTTGAGGGTCTTTACGGATTAGCTGTTATTAATTCTGTAAGAAAATTGAAGCACATTGGTCACTACTTGAATGCGTAACTGGTATGGTAACTGAATTAGTTACATTTCCATAATTTTCTATTGTCTTTTCGGATGCATAGGAAGTCCTATAAAACTGACTCATGTAATGTAAGCAGCTGAATTCCAGCCAGTAGCCCCAGCAGATTGTATCAGCACCAGCATCTATGCAGTTTACTGTACATACACCGAAAGGTTAATGAAGTATTATCTCTCATTATGTGAACAATAAGTTGCCTTTGTTTATTGCTGCTTAGTAGACAATGGTTTTCTGAAGCTGCACAAGTGAATGATATATAGTAATTGGGAATGACTCTTACCGGGGACAAGTAAGGCTGTTTATCAGCACGTATTCCTGAAAGATACATGTATGTGCAGCTGTCCGTCAATATTCAATGAATGGTATAGTGCAACAAAACATCGAAGGATAGCAAACAGAACGCTATCATTCAGATATCACCCTGAGAAATTCACACACAACTGAAAAGTACATATGTCATTGTGATGTCAATTCATCTGCCTCTAAAAAACTGTCCAGCTCAATATTAAAAATACTCCAAACTGAAGGTTGTTTGATGGTGAAGTTTGACTGCAACATTCAGACTGAGAATTCCAGAAACAAAGCAAAATGTAAATATTTCTCCAAAAATTCACTGCTGAGAATAAAGAGTATACATTCCAAAATCCCAGAACATACACATAATAATGAAATCGAGAGTGTGATGCTGGAAAAGTACAACAGATCAGGCAGCATCTGAGGAACAGGAGAATCGATGTTTCGGGCATAAGAAAGGTGAATCCTGATGAAGGACTTATGCCCGAAACAGCGATTCACTTGCTCCTCAGATGTTGCCTGACCTGCTGTGCTTTTCCAGCACCACACTCTTGACTCTGATCTCCAGCATCTGCAGTCCTCACTTTCTCCTACATAATTTTGGAGAACAATAAAAATTTTCACAAATGATAAGGCTGGATGGGATCCAGCAGCTAAATTCAGCGATCATTAGATGTCATGTGATATTTGATTGATTAATGATCTTATTGTCTGAATAATCAAAAGGGATTAAATTTTCAGTGAATTGCAAACAAAATAAAGAACAAAAGGGACAATGGTCTTCAACTGTAAATGAAAAAGGAGATTTCTAATGGTTGATATTTCAGTTTGTATGGAGCCCAAGCTTTAAAGAATCAAGAATCATGGGAGTAACAGGCTGGAGCAGCTACAGGGGGCGGCGGGTGGGGGGGGGGTACCTTCTCCATCCAGAACCCGAAGAGTCACAATTGCTGAGGCATTCTATTCAAAGAATAGTTCCTCTAGCATTTTGGAGATCCCTGGATGTTGAGTGAAGTCGAAGCAGAGTTGAAAAATGTGATGCTGGAAAAACACAGCAGGCCAGGCAGCATCAGAGGAGCAGGAGAATCGACGTTTCGGGCATAAGCCCTTCTTCAGCCTTCCTCCCTGAAGCTAAAGCACCTTAGGGATGCTTGATTGACTCAGAAAGGTGCCTTTAGTAGAAGACACCAGGGGATATCGTGTTAACAACCTCAAAGTAGTTATAACTGGAAAAAGCCCTGAGGAATATTTCCTTCGGGTTTGCTGAGAAAAGTCAGTGAGTTAGCAAATGTGCATATATGTTGGGGAGTAACAGAGAGACTCACATTTAGTGAATATTTGGAAAGTTACTGAAGGTAAAGGTTTGTAACCACATTAGTTGAGTAAGAAACTAAAGAGTGAAGTTAAGTGTGATTCTTCACTTAGATTGAGTGTTTATAAAAGATATTACTGGGAAGAAAATGAATTGAATCTTTCTTTTAGCTATTTATGATAAGATCGTTTCAACTAACTTTATATATGTAGTTTTGTTCTTTCTAATCTTTAGTGTAACAAATTTCTGCTCTTTTGTTAAAAATACATTGGCAACTTCTTGTAATATTTTTTTTTAGATTACTTTAGATTAGATTACTTACAGTGTGGAAACAGGCCCTTCAGCCCAACAAGTCCACACCGACCCTCCGAAGAGCAACCCACCCAGACCCATTCCCCTACATTTACCCCTTCACCTAACACTATGGACAATTTAGCATGGCCAATTCACCTAACCTGCACATTTTTGGACTGTGGGAGGAAACCGGAGTACCCGGAGGAAACCCACGCAGACACGGGGAGAATGTGCACACAGACAGTTGCCTGAGGTGGGAATTGAACCTGGGTCTCTGGCGCTGTGAGGCAGCAGTGCTAACCACTGTGCCACCGTGCCGCCGATCTAATATGTTCAATGTTACCATCAGTTGGGATCATAACAAACGCAGTGTTCCCCAAACATCAATAAGATTCACTTATTTTAGTCATACATTAAGGCTTAAACGATAAATATTGAGTAGTGCATCAAGAGATTTTCACAGTTGTTATTTTAACAGGTCACACACACTTCTACGTCCAGCTGGGATGCAACTGGGATCCAGGTTCAGTGTCTTATTCCAAGAGCTCTATCAACAACATATTCCTCAGTACTATCCTGTCCATTGGAGGCTTCAGTGACATTACATACTTAAAACACTTTTGTCTTAAACATGTTCTCACTGCCTTTAACAACATTTGAATTCCTGAATTTGATTAATGCTGTGTGATCTAAAATCAGCAATGGGCAAGTTCTGCCTGGGGTTAACTTTTTATTAAACAATATCTCTTTGTATCAACTGTATTTCTTCACTCCTGAGAGGAGAAAGATACAAGTTCAACAGCTCTTTCAAAGTTGAGAGAAATTAACGTCATACTGTGTACACAGATAAGTCTGAACACTGCAAAGTCATTGTGAATCAGTGGACTTTGGAGACAGTGGACTTTAAGATCAACAAATTAAATATTTATACGAACTATTAAATGTTTAAATTATTGCATTCAATAGTTGCCCTTCTCCAAGTGAACAGCTCTGTCTGACAAGTGTTGTGAAGGTTACACTGACATGTTTCACACGCTGTATATATCTGTCATGCAATCTCATTTTCCAGAAAGAATCTATTCATTTATAATCTTTGTTAGTGAGATAAATAATCTGGGTATCTCAGAGAATGTTACAATAAAGGGTGTATATTATGAAGCATTGCAGTGAGAATTTCAGAACATGATAGAGATTGTAATAAGGAATGACCTTGAATTTAACATCGTACTAAATATAACTGAACAATATAAGGTATGTCTAACAAAGTTATACTAAGGATTATTCAGTGTAGCAGGGATTGTTATTTTGAGTGCAATATGACATCAAGCAATGCTATATTAAAGGGTGTGGGCATGTCTGAGTGTGAAACTAAACAGAGCAGAACATATTACGTGGTTGTAATTGAACTGTGGTGTAACAATATTGTTATTAGATGGTAATGACAGAAACAGGCCACTCAGTGTAACAGGACAAAGTTTTACATGAGCCTCCTCCCTCCCATCAGTATCCTTCCACTTTGTTCCCCCTTATGTATTTATTCAGGTTCCCTTAAATCGTCAATGTTCATCATCACAAATCTTTTTTTATTCACATAAGGAATGTGAGTGTCCCTGGCTAGGTCAGCATTTCTTACCTCTCACTAACTGCCCTTATGAAGGTGATGTCTTTTTAACTGCTGCAGTCCTTGTGTTGTAGGTACATGCATTGTGCTATTAAAAAGATAGTTCCAGGATCCTGAAGGATCAGCAATTTATTTTCAAGATAGGACAGTGCATGATTTGAATGGAAACTTGCAGTTGGTGGTCATTTCTTCTGTTGCCTTTATTCTTCTGGGTTGAAAAAGTCATGTTAAACAAAAAAAATTGTGGGTGCTGGAAATCAGATCTGATTCAGTTCTGAAGAAGGACCACTTGACCCAAAACATTAACTCTGTTTTCTCTCCACAGATACTGCCAGGCTTACTGAGCTTTTCTAGCAATTTTTGGTTTTGTTTTGGGAAAGGTCACATGTTTGGAAGGTACCATCTGAGAGCCATGATGAGATGTTGCATCTTTTCGATGGTACATACCACTGCCACTATACTTTGGTAACAGATTGAGTGAATAGGAAAGGTGACAAACTGGGATCAATTAAATAGACAAAGCCTTTTCCCTGGTGTGGGGGAGTCCAGAACAAAAGAGCATAGGTTTAGGGTGAGAGGGGAAAGATTTGAAAGGGACCTAAGGAGCAACTTTTTCATGCAGAGTGTGGTACACTTATGAAATATGGTGGAGGATGGCACAATTATAACATTTAAAAGGCATTTGGATAGATATTTGAGTAGGAAGGGTTCAGAGGGATATGGGCCAAATGCTGGCAAATAAGACTAGATTAATTTAAGATATTAGATTAGATTAGATTACATTACAGTGTGGAAACAGGCCCTTCGGCCCAACAAGTCCACACCGACCCGCCGAAGCTGAACCCACCCATACCCCTACATTTACCCCTTACCTAACACTAGGGGCAATTTAGCATGGCCAATTCACCTGGCCCTGCACATCTTTGGACTGTGGGAGGAAACCAGAGCACCCGGAGGAAACCCACGCAGACACGGGGAGAACGTGCAAACTCCACACAGTCAGTCGCCTGAGGCGGGAATTGAACCCGGGTCTCTGGCTCTGTGAGGCAGCAGTGCTAACCACTATGCCACCGTGCCACCCACATATCTGGTCAGCATGGACGAGTTGAACTGAATGGCCTGTTTCAGGCTGTACATCTTTATGGCTCTATGACTCTAAATGGGCTGCTTTGCCTTGGGTAACACTGAATTTCTTCACTGTTGTTGGAGCTGCAGTCAGCCAGACAAGAGGTTCAATTGGCCATTCCTGAAGAAGGGCTTATGCCCGAAATGTCGATTCTCCTGTTCCCTGGATGCTGCCTGACCTGCTGCGCTTTTCCAGCAACACATTTCCAGCTCTGATCTCCAGCATCTGCAGACCTCACTTTTTCCAGACAAGAGGAAAGTACTGTCATCTGCAAGGTGTTAGAAAGGATTCTGAGGGATAGGATTTATGACCATCTGGAAGAGCATGGCTTGATTAAATGCAGTCAACATGGCTTTGTGAGGGCCAGGTCATGCCTCACAAACCTTATCGAGTTCTTTGAGGATGTGACTAGAAAAGTTGATGAGGGTCAAGCTGTGGATGTGGTATATATGGACTTAGCAACGCATTTGATAAGGTTCCCCATGGTAGGCTCATTCAGAAGATCAGGAGGAATGGAATACAGGGGAACTTAGCTGTCTGGATACAG
>NC_057722.1:82923672-82981750 GCF_004010195.1 Chiloscyllium plagiosum | reverse complement strand
TGGCCACCCAAGTGGACAGGGTTGTTAAGAAAGCATATGGTGTTTTGGCTTTCATTAACAGGGGGATTGAGTTTAAGAGTCGTGAGATCTTGTTGCAGCTCTATAAAACTTTGGTTAGACCGCACTTGGAATACTGCGTCCAGTTCTGGTCGCCCTATTATAGGAAAGATGTGGATGCTTTGGAGAGGGTTCAGAGGAGGTTTACCAGGATGCTGCCTGGACTGGAGGGCTTATCTTATGAAGAGAGGTTGACTGAGCTCAGACGTTTTTCATTGGAGAAAAAGAGGAGGAGAGGGGACCTAATTGAGGTACACAAGCTAATGAGAGACATAGATAGAGTTGATAACCAGAGACTATTTCCCAGGGCAGAAATGACTAACACGAGGGGTCATAGTTTTAAGCTGGTTGGAGAAAAGTATAGAGGGGATGTCAGAGGCGGGTTCTTTACACAGAGAGTTGTGAGAGCATGGGATGCGTTGCCAGCAGCAGTTGTGGAAGCAAGGTCATTGGGGACATTTAAGAGACTACTGGATATGCGTATGGTCACAGAAATTTGAGGGTGCATACATGAGGATCAGTGGTCGGCACAACATTGTGGGCTGAAGGGCCTGTTCTGTGCTGTACTGTTCTATGTTCTATGTTCTATGTTCTCTACAGAGTCTTGGTTTTAGTCTTGTACATGGTAGACAAGCTACAGAATTCCCAGTCTCTGAACTGTTCTTGTAGCCACAGCATTTACGTGACAAGTCCAGCTCAGTTTCTGGCCAATGGCATACCACCCAGGATGTTGATGGTGGGGTTTCTGTAATAGTAATGTTATTGAAAGACTGGGTGCGGATTAGCTACTTTTATTAGAGATGGTCGTTGTCTGGTTTTTGTATGGTGTGATTGTTACTTTTCAACACAAACATGAAGGTACCCAGGTATCACTGCAATTGAACATTATATTAGATAAAGGTAAAGTCCCCATAGTCCCCATAGAAGGGCTGCTCCTTCATTAGAGAAAAGTGACAGGTAGGTCGTGAGGTTGAGAAGGCAGGACCTTTGTCATAACTGAGCTGATAAAGGAATTAAACCTTACTGTTGCCATCAACCTGCACTGTAAATTATCTAGCCAACTGAGCTAACTGACCACCCCTTGAACATAGTGTAATCATTGATGAACAGCTCATTCCCTTATGATGGAGGTAAGGTCATTGATGAAGCAGATGAAGATCTTTGGGCCTAGGACACTACCCCGAGGGACTCCTGTAGAGATGTCTTGGAGTTAAGATGACTGAGCTCTGACAACCACAATCATCTTCCTAGTACCAGGTATCACTCTAACTAGTGGTAAGTTTTCCCCTAGTTCTCTCTGATTCCAGTTTTACTATGGCTCCTTGATGCTACATTTTGTCAAATGCTGTCAAGAAGTCAAGGCCAGTCACTCTCACTGTGCCTCTTGAGTTGATCTCATTTGTCCATGCTTAGACCAGGACTGTAATGCATTCAGCAGCTGAGTGGCCTTGACAGAACCCAAACTGGACATGAGTGAGCAGGTTATTGCTGATTAAGTATCAATTGATAGCATTATTGATGACAATTTCTTGTATTTTGTTGCTGACTGAGAGTAGCCTGATAGAGTGGTAACTAGCAGGGTTGGATTTGTCCTGCTTTTTGTGTACAGGATATATCTGCACAATTTCCACATTGTTGGGTAGATGCCAGTGTTTTAGTTGTACTGGAACATCCTGACTCGGTGCATGGCTAGTTCTGGTGCTCAAGTCTTCAGTACTATTGCTAGAATGTTGTCAGGGCCCAAAGCCCTTGTGGTATCGAGTACCTTCAACCATTTCTTGATACCATGGTGAGTGAGTCAAATTGGCTGCAGACCGGCAACTATGATGCTGAGGAGGATGCTAAGGTAGCTCATGCATTCAGCACATCTGGCCAAGGGTACTTGCAAATTATCCAGCCTTGTCGTTTATCCCTTGTGGCAGCAAGATCCATTGTTTAACTATGATCCATTAAGGAATACTTTGGAGATCTATTATGGCAGGAGATATGGACTATGTCAGAGAACATATTTCAAAGGGAAAGAGGTACATATCAAACCTTGTTATAATGGTAGTTATATCAAATAATCCTGAGTGAAAGAGAATGTGACAATGGAAGCTGAACCTAAACAAATGGGATTTAATTCTTGGAGACAGAACATTTTATGGTGGCCCTTTCTTCAGCCATAAAGCTCTTCTATGCCTCGGAGCTTGGGCCTTTTCCACAAATTACAACAAGAAGCAAAACAAGGCCTTGTATCTCTAGGACACTTGGGAGGAGGAGGGAATTTAAAGGAGAAAATTGGAGAAGGAAAATAGTCACAAACTGATAAAGAGCAGAATGTAGTCGTTTGCTGCCTCTTGACTGGGTCAACTTGAGTACAGCCGTCCAATTAGTTCTTTTGCCCCATTCTTTGAAATAGCCCTGCAAATATTTCTCTTCAAATGTTAATCCAATTCCCTTTTGAAAACTACTCATATTTGTTTTCAGCACTTGTTCAAGCAATGCATTCTAGATCAAAACAATTCATATCAAATGTTTCCACATGTTGTCTCTGTTTGCTTTGCCAATAAATTTAAAGTTGGTTTTCCAGTTTACCTATTCTCTTTTCACTATAAATAGTTTCTCCTGATTTGCTCAATCAAAACCTATCCTGGTTTTGAATACCTCCATTAAATATCCTTTGATACTCACTTCAAGGACACCACGGTGAATGGTGATGTCACTTGTCTGTAATGCAGAAACCCAGGATGTTGCTCTAAGTTCTTGTGTTCAAAATCCATTATGGCAGGTTGTAGAACTTTAAGTCTGGAATTAAAAATGGATTTCAATAATGATGACCATTAAATTGTCATTGATTGTTGGAGATGGGAATTCTGCTGCCCTTAGTTGGTCTGGCCTACATATGACGTCAGATAATTAAAACATGGTTGAGTTTTAACTGCCCAGAAATAGCCAGCAAGACACTCAGTTCAAGGGCAATTAGGGCAACACAGACTGACCTGGCCAGTGAGGCACATGGACCCATCCAAGAATTCTTAAAAAGAAGTGTTACACTTTTTCCAATCTATGCATGTAAGTTAGGTCCATTGCCTCTGTAATGTTCCAATGGATCTCCTAAACACACCCTAACTTCCTTCCCAAAGAGTGATGCTCAGAATCCACATGCTGAATCAACTCCAGCTGGACTAGTGTCTTATAAAAGCTGAACATAGTTTTGTGCTGTTGTATGATATGGTTTTGCTTAATAAAACCACAATCCAGATGCAATTAGAAATAGTTTTTTCAACAAATCCTGTCATCTTCAAAAATTTATTTTCCAACTTACCAGGTCAGAGTCCTGGTCTATATTTAAAGCTGAGATTGATTGATTCTAGGTCAATCGGGATGAAAGAGAAAGGGCTGGAATGTGGATGTGAGGAATGTCAGATCAGCCATGATCCTACTGAATGGCAGAGAAGGTTCAAGGGGCCGAATGGCCTACTCCTTTCCTTTTTTTATGGTCTTATGATCTCTCTGTTTCTACAGTCTCTCTAAAATTTTAAAACAATCAAAAGAAATGCAACCAACCAATATGGGGTAAAGATAAAGAAGGGATCCATGCGGCATAAACAAAATTGATGGTAGACAAAGTCAGAATAAACCA
Source organism: Chiloscyllium plagiosum (assembly GCF_004010195.1). Classification (NCBI taxonomy): domain Eukaryota; kingdom Metazoa; phylum Chordata; class Chondrichthyes; order Orectolobiformes; family Hemiscylliidae; genus Chiloscyllium; species Chiloscyllium plagiosum. The sequence continues at coordinate 82,978,068 of NC_057722.1, read as the reverse complement.
TTTACAAAGTGGTTGGCATGTCATGTTGTTCCTTTAGCATTGAGGAACTCTACAGGCCAGGATGATTCAATGGCTGTGTTTGGTGGTCTACCTCTGGTCATCTTTCATAGGCTTCCCTTTGTTATTTTCACAGGAAAGCAGAAATGTCCATAGTAATGCTTATTTCCTCTTCTTTGCACACAACATTCATTCATCACTGATGATAACCAATGATGTCAATTGATCTCTCCATATCACCAACCTGAGCAAAGTCTCTGTCGACTGTTACTTGGAAAGAAATATGTGAGTTTTAAAAATTCACACTCATATTGTGTGGCTGGCAATAAGCCAGCTTCACATTATCACAAAGTATTTAATGGAATTATTTCAGACTTTAATGGTCTCATCAACAGAAATAGGTAGATTCAAAACAAAGCAAGAGAATAAGTAGAAGGATTCTGCAACAGATTTGTTATTGTCTTCTCAGTGCTATTATACTGCTGAAATGTACAGAGAAGATCGATACAGAGTTTATAGCACATCAAAATGTTTCTTATTTTAAATGTTAACAATTAAATTAACTTGGTATTGTTTTATGTGTCTTTATTGATCAATTGTGCAAGGCTCTGAGTGATTTATTTTAACTTCCCCTCATTATCAAACCCCTTTCTTAGCTACTATTCCACTATTCCCCCATTGCTCACTGCCCTCATTTCTCTCTCTCTCTCTCTCTCTCTCACACACACACACACACAATAAAACTGGACTAAATTTGTTGCCACATTTTGTTCATCTACCACCAACCTCAATCCTTGTTTATTGGGAAAGACACATCAACGAATGAACATAATCATTGCGTAAATACATAAGAAGAGAGAAAAATTACTGAGCGTGTATAAAATATTAGGAAGAAATAATTGGAATGGAAGCACTGCATTGGAGCATTATCACAATCAGATTTTTTTCCCTTGCTGTTGTAGCAACTCAGAAAATAATGTAAAAGGGGTAAACAATAGTAAAGAGTCACGGGATTTGTCCCAGGATATTCTGCTATGACAAGCATTTGCCCTTCATATTAGCCTATATGCAGCAAAATTGCCTGAGAACATGATCCTGTAAAAATGCAGACTGCCCTAGGCCCGGTTTTCAAAGATGCAATTTTGGACAGAGGATATTAAATCTACATCAAGCTAAAGCATCGCCTGAAGTGTATTTTTCTCTTACTTACCCTTTCTAAAGAGGCACAAGAGTCCAGCATATGGTCAGAAGTGTGGAAAAAAACCCTTCAGCACTGCAGTAATCATCCTTTCGCTTGACACAGGTCATCCTTTCCATGTTGTGCATTGCTGGAGGACAGTGTAAAAGGACACTCTTACATTTGCTCAGGTCACTAAGGTATTAAACTGTCTCCAAAGCTGTACACAAAGGAGAAACTGCAATGTGATGTTGTGCAGATGTTTAAAGCAGGCCCACCCAGCCGGTTCATTCATTTTCCTGTTTAACCAGATTCGGGAAGAAGGGAGAAAGGATGAGATGGATGATGAGAGAAATAGAAAAGAGAATAGCCATATTATTCAAGAAAACATTTTAAATGTAGAGTAAATCATCGGACCATAAGACTAACACAAGAAGCAGGAGTTGGAGAACCCCTAAGATTTGGCTGACCTGATTGTGGCTTTAACTCTACTTTCCTCTCTGTCCTATAACCCTCGACACACTTTATGGATAAATCTGTTAACTGAGTATGGACTATATTCAATGGCCCAGTCTCCACTGCTCACTGGGAAAGAGAACCAAATGATCTTCTTACAGAAGAAAATCCTTCTCACTTCTCCTATAAATGATGCTTTATTTTTAAATTACGCCCTCTCCAGCACTAGATTCTGTGAGAGAAAATATTCCCTCAGCATCGATCTTGTCAGATTCATTCAGAATGCTGTACATTTCAGTAAGATTCCCTCTCATTCTTCAAAACTCCAACATGAATATCCAACTCAATCAACGTTTCCTCAATAGACAAATCTTTTCTGTCAGCTATGAAGTCAGCTATGTGAACCTTCTCGAAACTCTTTCCAATGCAAGTCTACCCCTCCTTCAGGAAGGTAAACAAGGCAATACACAATACTCTAGTACTGTCTCATCAATGCCCCATAGAGTTGTAACATGATTTCCCTACATTTATACTCCACCACGCTGTAATAAAGTTCCTTCCTAATTAATTGCTGTGCCGGCATGCTGACCTTTTATTATTTAGGTACATAAGAACCAGGAGCAGGAGTAGGTTGCCTGGCCCTTTGAGCCTGAGCCACCATTTGATAAGATCATGGCTGATCTTTTTTGGTCTCAGCTCCACTTAACCACCCTCTCACCATAACCCTCAATTCCTTTACTGTTCAAAATATTATTTACCTTAGCTTTAAACGTATTCAGTCAGGAAGCCTGAACTATTTCACTGGGTAGGGAATTTCACAGATTTACAATCTTTTGGGCGAAGACGTTCCTCCTTAAATCAGTCCTAAATCTGCTTCCTCTAATCTTGAGGCTATGCCCTCTCGTCCTTGTTTCACTCGCTAGTGGAAACAGCCTCTCTACTTCTATCTTATCTGTTCCCTTCATAATTTTATATGTTTCTACATCATCCCCCCTCATTATTCTAAATTCCAATGAATATAATCCCAGTCTATTTAGTGTCTCCTCATAAACCAACCCCCTCAACTCCGTAATCTAGTGAATCTCCTCTGCACACCCCTCCAGTGCCAGTACATCCTTTCTCAAGGAATGAAACCAAAACTGCACACAGTACTCCAGGTATGGCCTCACCAGCACCCTATACAGCGACAACATAACCTCCCTGCTTTTAAACTTAATCTCTCTAGCAATGAAGGGCAAAATTCCAGTTGCCTTCTTAATTAACTGATGCAACTGCAAACCAACTTTCTACGATTCATGCACAAGAAAACTGAGGTCCCTCTACACAGCTGCAATTCTTTACTTTTCAAATAATAGTCCTTTTTATTGTCATTCCTACCAAAATGGATGACTTCACAAATATCAACATTGTACTCCATCTGCCAGACCTTTGCCCACTCACATAAACTACCTGTATCCCTTGCAAACTTTCAGAGTCCTCTAAACACTTTGCTCTACCATTCATCTTAGTGACACACTACACATGGTCCCCAATACCAAATCGTTGATGTAAATTGTAAACAATTGTGGTCCTAATACTAATCCCTGAAGCACACCACTAATCATTGATTGCCAACTAGAAAAGCACTCATTTATCCCCGCTCTTTGTTTCCAGTTAGTTATCCTCTATCCACGCTAATACATTGCCTGTAATGCCATGCACCTTTATCTTATGCAGCAGCCTTTTGTGCGGCACCTTGTTGAATGTCTTTTGGAAATCTGGATACACCACATCTATTGGGTCCCATTGTCCACTGCACTCGTAATGTCTTCATCGAATTCCTGTAAATTAGTTAAACATGACCTGCCTTTCATAAATCCATGCTGTCTTTGCCAAATGGGACAATTTCTGTCTAGATGTACAAAAACACCCAGATCCTTCTGTACAGCCTTCTGTCATCTTCCTCTATTCACATATGTAGAAAATATTCTGATTTTCCATTCTTCATGCCAAAGTGAACAATCTCACACATTTCCATATGTTAATCTACCTGACACAGCAGGTTAACAGGGGAGTTAAGAAAACATATGGAACACTTGATGGCATAGATTCTAAGAGCAAGGAGGTTATGTTGAAGCTGTCCAGAACTTTGATGAGGTCACAGCTGGAGCACTGTGTGCAGTTCTGGTCACTGCACTATAGGACGGACGTGATTGCACTGGAGGGGGTGCAGAGGAGATTCACCAGGAAGTTGCCTGGGATGGGGCATTTCAGTGATGCAGAGAAGCTGGATAAGCTGAGGTTGTTTTCTTTGGAGAAACTGAGGGGAGACATGACAGATGTGCGCAAGATTATGATGGGCATGGATAGGGTGGATAGATGTAGGCTGTTCCCTTAGTTGAAAGGTCAACAACAAGGGGGCATAATCTCAAGGTGAAAGGGAGGGGATTTAGAGGGGATTAGAGAATTGTTCTTTTCACCCAGAGGGTGATAGGACCTGGAGTACATTGCCTGGTATACACTGCCTGGAATACTCTGCCTGGGATACACCATCTGGGATACGCTGTCTGGGATACACTGCCTGGGATACAATTCCAGGAATACACCGTCTGGGATACACTGCCAGGAATACACCGTCTGGGATACACTGTCTGGGTTATGCCATCTGGGATATACTGCCTGGGGGTGGGCAGTTGAGAAATACATTGCCTGGAGGGGGTCGCGGTTAGTTGAGGAATACACTGCCTGGGAGGTGGGAAGTTGGGACAGGAAGCCTCACAATCTTTTTTAAAAAAGTACTTGGATGAGCAATTGAAATGTTATAGCATTCAAACCAGGAGACTAGTGATAGGAAGTGAGACTAGTGTAGATAGGTCATCACAGACTCAATGGGCTGAGGGGCTTCTTCTGTACTGTATGATTCACAAATAAAAGTAGGTGAAAAGTAAAATAAGGAATGAGAAATTGAATTTTGACTGTCTTAATATCTGCAGAGACTATATAGCATTTTAATTTTGAAGCGTAATAGCTTATTGCTTTCCAACAATATGTATCTATTTCAATATTATTATTTTGCATTACAATCCTCTTTAAAACAATTACAAGATAGAATCATTAAAGGGTGATTCAAATTTCAATTCTTTTAAGCACCAATCAGATTTTCAATGCATTTTGCCCTCTGGTCTAACATGCTGTTGGAATAGTTTGTCTCTTCTCAAGAAGGAAAAGTTAAAAATAATTAATAGCAGTAGTTGTCTCTGATGATGCACTGATATATTGTGTCCTGTGTGTAAATATTCTTGAACGTTTTACAAGGCATTACTGTAGTGACATCCTCTCTTTAAGTAAGACATTTTGAAATAGGTTGTTGTCTAAAAGAATGCCCGACAAGCAGAAGGTGATGAACATATTCCAGCTCCTTTTCTCTGAAAGAGCTAATGAAGTTGTAGGCTTCCATGTGTTCTTGACTGCCTTCCTCAAATGATCCAGGAAGTATCGATGGATTATTGACTATAGATGACACCAGAAGTAAGTCCATCAACACAAATATACTTCTGGTGGAAGTCCATTGGCAGTGATGAGGAATGAGAACCCTCATCAGTTTCTTGTGGCCAATTATAGAGAACCTTTTTAGCACTTAAGCTGAGATTAGCTAACTCAGCAGACCAAGGATTCATTCTTGGACATTCATGGTCCATACTAATCAACAACTTATTGAGTTGTCTGACTAAACAATCAAGTAGGTAAAAACAATGACTGCAGATGCTGGAAACCAGAGTCTAGATTAGAGTGGTGCTGGAAATGTACAGCAGTTCTGGCAGCATCCGAGGAGCAGTAAAATCGACGTTTCAGGCAAAAGCCCTTCATCAGGAATACAGACTAAACAATCAGGCATTTTCAGCTGGATCCTTCATATGCTGAATGTGGCTTCTTGGGTGACTGTCAGGAATTGTGGCAGAGAGTAACTGTGGCTGAAGGGAAAATGGTACCTCCAAACTTTTGAAAGTAAATGTGATAAATAAACTGCTCTGAATCCTCCTGAAAGCTTTGCACACCCATCTGAAAGCAGTTACACAGATTCCACTGCAATTAAACCTCTAGGATAACCTCTGCCATCTATAATAGACATTTCTGATAACCAATTTTCAGAAAGACTCTTTCTCTGTCCAGTTTCACCAAGAAACTATAGATAGTCTAGGAGACCACGTAATCTGTAACTTGGCAACAGTCCCAATTTACCACCTCTCTTTTTACTAAGTCCCAGGATATGGCAATTGCTGGCTAAAACAGCATTTATTGTCCATCCCTAAAGGCTATGCCTTCTCAGTTTGCTTGATATGTAGGACAGGCAAACACAAAACAGGTTTGCAATGTTCATTATCAGTGAGCAAACACATCTTCAAATGGAAGCAATTCCAGCTTGTATGGAGTTAACATCCTCAGTTGGTTATACTGTACTTAGAAGGAAATACAAATTGTGTTGTAAGGGCCAAAACTAGCTCATGTTACATCACCTGCAGTTGCAAGCCTGTGATGACTATGGAGGATGTCACTACCTTTCACATTTAGAGTAAGATGACTCTCATTGTAAAGGAAATATCCTTTCCTAAGATATATTAACCTTTCATAAATCCATGTGCTCCCACCAGTTCCCATTATTATATGTTCAAGTCCATATTTGTTGTTCAAATTATCCAATGCTTTAAAATAGTAATTGCAAATAAAACAAAGAAATGTTTTGAGGATCGATTAATAATAACATTGCTCAGTTATCTTCAACTTTAAAAGATATGTTTGAGTTTTTTTATATAAATACCAAAAAAAATAGTAAATTGTTTGATTGAAATACAAAAACTCCTATGCGATAATCTTATATTATTAATGGGCCATCTGGTTAAATAATCAGGTTATCCTAATGGATTGCCCACCTATCCTGTTCTGCCAAGTACTTGACAGTAAATCTTAATAGTTCTTGTCCACAGTTTAGACTAAATGCTCAATCTCAACACATAGGCTCTAGTTTCTATGAGCTGCTTGATCTCAAAGAGTATTATGTTTCTTTCCTCCACTTGATCCTTCCAACATTTCTTTCATGCTTGGTTGCTTTTACAAGGTATAGTTTTGCTGTGGCAACAGAGATTACAGAGAATCGAACAGGTAAAGCCTGAGGCAGTGTGAAGACAGACTGAGTCTAAATTGGAGGCACAGGACTGTTGTATTATCCCCATTCACACCTGAACCTCCAGCCACAATGTGCCATGTAAGTCTATTGTTCTGACAGTCAGTGCTATCCTGAGGCTATACATGATACACTCCAAAATAATGTATTATATACAGAGTGATATTAACCTCAATAATTAAACTGTAAACATGATTGATAACTTTGCTTTCACCCTTGATTTCTACAATATTTATACCACAATGACAGCAGCTGGAGAAAATTTGCTGCAAAGGGCTTTCTTCCTCAGTAACAACTGTTTAAAGCTCCATTGTCTCCTCTTTGTTAATACAGACAGTAACTGTACAGTTCAGTTTGACATTTTTCTATTGCACCGAATCATCTTGGTTCACTCTTTTTTCAGTGCTGCTACCTTCCTTGTTCCTTTGATCCCTTTACATTTAAAATTGCTTTGATGTGGAGGTGCTGGTGTTGGATTGGAGTGGACAAAGTCAGAAGTCGCATGACACCAGGTTATATACTCCAACAGGTGTATTTGTAATCACAAGCTTTTGGAAGGTAGTCCCTTCGTCAGGTGCAGTCTGACACTTCACCTGAAGAAGGGGCTGCACTCCGAAAACTTGTGATTTTAAATAAACCTGTTGGACCACAACCTGGTGTCGTGTGATTTGTGACTTTAAAATTGTTTATCAGTTCAAAGAGTGGGAAAGCACTTCAAGCTTCCATTAACCATCCTCTTTAAACTGGACAATGCAGATGCTGTGAAGAGGTGATGACGTTTCCACTTATTTGCCCTCCTCTAGAGTTGGGGAACATCTTTGCTTGATCAACGTAACCTCCCACCTGCTCAATTCCCAGTCCTGACCCAGAATAGAAACTCACCTTGTGGGGTATTGCAGAACATGTCACACTATCTGCTATTTCAAGGTGGAATGTCGGAACGTGTGACCTCCATTGACACGTTCACAGTACATTGAGAAGAATTTCATGATGTAATAGCACGTAAAGAAAGACTTAGCAAGCAATTAAACAGAGACAGATAAAAAGAAAGGGTCTTCACTTTGATTTTGTTTGCATGATCAATGCTGCAAGTACATTTAGCAGAAACACATTGTCTGATGTTTCAATCGCAATGATCCTGTTTAACAAAGACTTTTCAATGCTTCTCAGAGACTCTGAACATATAAATTCCATGAGACACACAGCACAGCAACAGGGCATTCATCTTAGCCACTGCATGTTGGCAGTGAGGCAAGTTGGCCTATGAAGTTTCTTCAATATGTTGCTGAATTCATGTCAGTTGGGTTTGGTTTTTAAGCCATTCAAAATTTTGTTCCTTTAGAGAAATACCAAATGATATTTGTCAGCCCTTTCCTGAAATCTTCAGTTGTCACTCCAAAAGGAAGGACAAAGTTAGGATATGTGCCACTAACTAATTGATCTGTCAATCAATAGACCAAAGAATTTTATGTGTTATCTTCACATGTAAAGCATTAAAACAATTATAGACATAGACACAAATCCTAAAGCTGCTTGTGTTAGGACCATGGTAAATACATAGGACCGTGCCTGCTGGTGACTTTCACTATTTAACCAGTCAAATGATCTGAGGTTACCAGATGTCACACTCTTTCTGAACATCCAAGCCAGATCACTGAGGTCCTTATCCAGCAAACACTAGAAAATGCAGCCTTCTGTCCAGGCTGAAGAAGGTGTTGGTTCCCCTGCCCCTCACCAAAGGATGTTGAGTTGTGTCCTTTATGTAAAAAAAATACTGTAAAAGCATTTGGAAAAAACAAGCTTGATCCTGTTTTGGGATTTAAGCTTAAATTACAGGCTGGAACCACAGGGAGATCCTATGTCTGTGATTGAGGAGATCATTGTAGCCTCTTTCTTCTAACTGACAAGCAGCCAAGTAGCAGTGATTATGAAAGAAGGCCAGGGAAGTGGGAATTTTCATTCTTATCCAAAGCTGGAGGGAGCCCAACCTCAGACTGGGACAAATGTTCCACAGTCAGAGTCACTGGCTTTTCCAATGGTATTACGCTGGGACTGTATAATCAGAGCAAAGGATTTTTGACTTTCAAAGTATTGTTCGTGAGTATATCACACGTCAGATCTCACAGTTCAGGATCAATTGTATATGAATCAGAGAGAGAGAAAATTAAATTATTCTTGTGGTTTCTTTGGACCTGAACACCTCTCTCAGGAGTCTCTGTCCTCACTGGAGTGAAAAGAATGACTGGAGAGGTATCTTGTTAAAATATAGAAGATGCTAAATGTGGTTTGACAAAATAAATGTAGGGAGGATGTTTCCTCATGTGGAGCAATCTAGAATGAGAAGGAAAAACTGAAAAAAATCTGCGGATGCTGGAAATCAGAAACAAAACTAGAAATTGCTGGAAAAGCTCAGCAAGTCTGGAAGCATCTGTGGAGAGAAATCAGAGTTAATGCTTCAGGTTGAGTGACTCTTTCTCAGAACTGATGCTAGCTAGGAAGATGTTAGTTTATGTGCAGAAGATAGGGTGGAGGAGGGGAGGGGTAAGAAATATATGATAAGTGGGGGATAGAGACCAAAGAGAGTGAGGAACAAATGGATAGACAAAAGAATGGAATAGCTATTAATGAGGACCATTGGTGGCTAACAATGGGTTGGGTGTAATAGCTGACTATAAACTGATATTTTCCAGCTACCATCAGTTCTGAGGAAGGGTCACTTGACTTGAAACACTAACTCTGGTTTCTCTCCACAGATGCTGCCAGATCTCCTGTGCTTTTCCAGCAATTTCTAGAATGAGAAGTCTCATTTTAGGATGAGGGATAGCTGATTTCTCTTAAAGGCTGGTGAATCTGTGGGATTCAGATACCATAGTGTGGTGGATGCTGGGACATTGAATAAACTTAAGGAGGAGAGAGCCAGATTTTTAATTAATAATGTCTTGGAGAGTTATTGAGAGTGGTCAGTGGAGACCGGGCAGGAAAGTGGTGTTGAGGCCGAGATGAGATCAGCTATGATCGTATTTGTAGTGATTGTAATGTGGTCAGCCAGGTGGATTTCATGGAATATGAGTTCCCTGATTGGGGCTATTAACCTGGTCCAATCAGGGAGCCCAGGCTGACAGCTATAAACAGGAGTGTCAGGGATTCTGCTCTAGAAGCCCACTGAGTCAGTGTCATGTACTATGCACATGTAAATAAAGGGTAACTTGCTGGCAGGATACCAGCTTCTGTGGAGCTGTTCAGTACAAAATGCAAAGCAAACTCAATGGGCTGAATGGCCTACTCCTGATCTTGGTTCTTTATTTTCTTACGTTCTCATTTCCTACAGCACAATAGGGGAACCAAAGTCTGAAAATGTTTTGCAAAATAAGCAAACGTGAGGTGAGAACATTCGTTTCCACTCAGCAGGTAGTAAGAGTATGTGATGCATAGAACATACAGCGCAGGAACAGGCCCTTCACCCCCCCATCTCTGTGCTGACCATTCTAAACTAATCCCATCCAACTGCACATGCTCTTTTCTTTACCTCATCATGTGTTTAAGTGCCATTTAAATGTTCTAATTATATACGCATCCACCACTTCCCTGGCAGCGAATTCCAAGCACCTACCACCCTTGGTGTAAAAACCTTACCTCATATTTATCCCTTAAACATTCCCCCTCTCGCCTTAAACCTATGCCCCCTAGTGTTTGACATTCTCCCCGGGAAAAAGACTCTGACATTCCACTCTATCCACGCGTCTCATAATTTTAAATACTTTGTTCAGGTCATCCCTCACCCTCCAACACTCTAATGAAAACAATCCAAGATTGTCCAGCCTCTCCGTACAGATAATACACTCCAATCCAGGCAAGATCCTGGTAAATGTCTTCTGCACCCTCTCCAAAGTCTGTCCATCCTTCCTGCAGTGTGACAACTACACACAATACTCCAAATATGGCTGAACTAAAGTATTATACATCTACAACATGACTGCCCAAATTACCAGCTGATCAATATCAGACTGTAGCCTGATACCATCCTCCTCACTATCAACAACAACACCAATTATCGTGTCATTTGCAAATTACACCTTCAACATTCACATCCAAGTTGTTAATGTAAATAACAAACAGCAAGGACCCCAACACCAATCCCTGTGGTACACCGCTGGTCACAGGCTTCCAATCACATAACCACACTCCACCATCACTGTCTGTCTTCTATTTGCAAGTCAATTTTGGACCCAGTTTGCCTACTTTCCTTGAATCTCGTTGGTTAAGATCATTTAGACTAACCTTCCATGTGGGACCCTGTCAAAGGCCTTACTGAAATCAATATATCCATCAATTTATTAACTCACTTTTTCAAAAAACTCAATTAAACTTGTTAGACAGGATGTCTTGAGCAAATCCATGCAGATTATTCCTGGTCAATTCCTGCTTTTCCAAGTATTGGTAAATCCTGTTCCTTCAGGATATTTTGTAATAATTTCCCTACCACTGACATCAGATTAACTGGTCTGTAATTGCCTGGCCTATCGCTGCTGCCCTTCTTGAATAAAAGAACCACATTAGCTATCCTACAATCATCTGGCACTTCACCTGTGGACAATGAGATATTAAATATCTCTACCTGGGCCCCAGCAATCTCCTCCCTTGCCTCCTAAAGCAGCCTGGGATACTCCCATCAAGCCCTGTGGATTGTGTACCTGTATGCCCACTTGAACATCTAATACCTCCTTAATCTTAGCGTGTTCAAGAACCTCATCATCCTGACTGATTTCCTGTGCTACAATTTCTTTCTCCTCTGTGAATACAAATGAGAAGCATTCATTTAAGACCTCACCGATGTCAACTGGCTCCATGCTCAGGTTTCCCCTTTGGTCTTGATTAGGTACCATTCTTTCTTTTGTAATCTTCTTGCTGTTTACCTACTTATAAAATGTCTTCGGGTTTTCCTTGATCCCATCTGCCAAAGATATTTTGTGGCCTCCTAATTTCCTTTTTATGCAACCTCCTCCACTCTCTACACTTTTGAAGGGCCTCCCCCGTTTTTAATTTATTGTAGCTGACATATCCTTCTTTCATTTTCCTAGGAAAGATAGTACCTCAGACATTATAACCCTGCGTGGCACTGTACTGAAGTGTGAGCCAAGACCTGAACTCAGAAATCAGAAATCTTACCAATCGACCACTGGTTGATTCATTGAATGACAATGTGAATAAGAAAAAGAGAGAGAGGAGAGAAGGAAAATTGAGTGACAAAAGTCAAAAAGCAATCTTTTAGATTACTTTCACTATTTCACAAATAAAATTGCAATGCCATAAAGAAAGCTTTAAAGACAAATCTAATTTCTGAGGCGTTTAACTTGTTTCGCTTTAAAAAAAACTCTAACTGTTTTCTGTGTTGCAATCAACTTCATTGACAACTTGTTTCAGGCAGGTCCCAGTGTAAATAGCATTCATTGTGTAAGGACAGTTTACGTTTTATGTACTAATTAATCAGTGCTGACACTGAGACACAGCCTGCCTTCTCCTTCATTAGTTTAATTACCTATTTATATGGATGAAGCTTATTTCTCCCTGCATCTCATTACGGCATTAATGTACTTGCATAACAGACAGTTTTGCCATTGTTAGTGCAGTACAAGACACTTGTGCTGAGAAACGTGTGGTGGTATATTACAGCAAAAGTTGTAATAAATTTGATTCACCTCACCTTTTTGTCCCTGTTACTCATAGATTTGTTCATTGTCTATCTGAACATTAGTATTCACACCCATTTCATTGTTGAAGGAGCAAATTGAAATCATTTGTTTCTTCTGTTACATTTATATTTGCATCCTTTATTTACTGGAATCCGAGCATTTTTGCAACACTCTCTGGAGAAGGTGGAACTCCTTCTTGTATTGATGCAAATAAAATGAAAATGTAATCGTAGTCTGCACGATTCAGCAGCTAAACAGCTTCATCAGTGGCCTTCCCTCCATCATACGGTCAAAAGTGGAAGTATTTGCCAATGATTGCACAATGTTCAGCACCAGTTGCAACTCCTCAGATAGTGAAGCAGCCAAAGTTCAAATGCAACAAGATATAGATGATGTTCGAGCTTGGACTGACAACAGACAAGTAACCTTCGCACTACACAAACACCAGGAAATGATCAACTCCAATAAGAGACAACTGAATCACTGTCTCTTGACATTCAATGGTGTTACCATCACTGAATCCCTCACTATTAACATCGTGGGGATTACCATTGACAAGAAACCAAACTGAACTCAACACATAAATGCAGTGGCTACAACAGCAGGTCAGAGGCTAGGAATTCTGTGGCAAGTAACTCACCTCCTGACTTCCCAAAGCCTGTCCACGACCTAGAAGGCACAAGTCAGGAATGTGATGGAATACTCCCCACTTGCCTTGATGGGTGCAGCTCTACCAACACTCAAGAATCTTGACACCATCCAGGAAAAAGCAGCCCAATTGATTGGCTCCACATCCACAAACACCCACTCCCTCCAACACCAATTCTCAGTAATAGCAGATTAATTGCAGAAATTCACCAAAGATCCTCCGACAGCACCTTTCAAATCCATGACCACTTCCATCTAGAATGACAAGGGCAGCTGATATGTGGAATCACCACCACCTACAAGTTCCCCTGTAGTCACTGACCATCCTGACTTGGAAATATATTACTATTCCTTTATATGGCTGCGTCAAAGTCCTGGAATTCCCTCCCTTAGGGCATTATGGGTCAACTCACAGTATTGTGGGTCTGCAGCGGTTCAAGAAGACAGCTCACCACCACCTTCTCAAGGGGCAACTAGGGATGGGCCATAAAAGCTGGCCCAGCCAGCAATGCGCACATTCCACAAATGAATTTTTTTAAAAAATTGGGCGCTGCTCAGATACAACATTTCTACCATCAACATTTACTGGCTCAAAGGTTGAAGACAGAGAGTGGTGGCGGAGGGTTGTTTTTCAAACTGGAGGTCTGTGACCAGTGAAGTGCCATAGGATCGGTGCTGGGTCCTCTACTTTTCATCATTTACATAAATGATTTGGACTTGAGCATAAGATGTATAGTTAGTAAGTTTGCAAATGACACCAAAATTGGAGGTATAGTGGACAGTGAAAAGGGTTACCTCAGATTACAACAGGATCTTGATCAGATAGGCCAATGGGCTGAGGAGTGGCAGATGGAGTTTAATTTACATAAATGCGAGGTGCTGCATTTTGGGAAAGCAAATCTTAGCAGGACTTATACACTTAATGGTAAGGTTCTAGGGAGTGTTGCTGAGCAAAGAGACCTTGGAGTGCAGGTTCATAGCTCCTTGAAAGTGGAGTCGCAGGTAGATAGGATAGTGAAGAAGGCATTTGGTATGCTTTCCTTTATTGGTCAGAGGATTGAGTACAGGAGTTGGGAGGTTATGCTGTGGCTGTACAGGACATTGGTTAGGCCACTGTTGGAATATTGGATGCAATTCTGGTCTCCTTCCTATCAGAAGGATGCTCTGAAACCTGAAAGGGTTCAGAAAATATTTACAAGGATGTTGCCAGAGTTGTAGGATTTGAGCTGTCGGGAGAGGCTGAATAGACTGGGGCTGTTTTCCCTGGAGATTGGGACTCTGAGGGATGACCTTATAGAGGTTTACAAAATCATGAGGGGCATGGATAGGATAAATAGACAAGGTATTTTCCCTGGGGTTGGAGAGTCCAGAACTAGAAGGCATAGGTTTAAGGTGAGAGGAGAAAGATATGAAAGAGACCTAAGGGGCAACGTTTTCACTCAGAGGGTGGTACATGTATGGAACGAGTTGCCAAAGGAAGTGGTGGAGGCTGGTACAATTACAACATTTAAAAGGCATCTGGATGGGTATATGAATAGGAAGGGTTTTGAGGGATATGGGCTAAGTGCTGGCAGGTGGGACTAGATTCGGTTGGGATATCTGGTCAGCATGGACGGGTTGGACCGAAGGGTCTGTTTCCGTGCTGTACATCTCTATGACTCTATAATATTAGAAAAGACTTTGTGTTAAGATCAGCATAAAATTAGACCTCACCAAAATATTGATAACAATCGAGAGGAAAAACAAAATGGCCCAAGGAAGCTTTTTCACTCAATCCTCATGCCTGTCAATGTTCTTCAACATCCATCTTTTAGATCTATACTTTTCTCTCCTGTGGTATAGTTCATCAAATACAGGCTGTGCTCCAGCTCTTGACTGCCCCTGGCAAATGGTAGTGCTGCACAGACTTTCCACTCAGATATGGGATTCTCCATAAGGTGTAGACTTGTGCTGGAGCTCTCTTGTCCTACATAGATCACCCCCATCAGATCCAGCATGTGCTGCACCTTTCCATTCTGTGAGAGATGGTTCATCAGGTTCATTAGTTACGCACAGGTGTTATCAATTCTAGAAGGAGTGAAAGTAGACAAGTCCCCTGGGCTGGATGGGATTTATCTGAGGATTTTCTGGGAAGCTCAGGAGGAGATAGCAGAGCCATTGGCTTTGATATTTGAGTCATCATTGTCTACAGGTTTAGTACCTGAGGACTGGAGGATTGCAAGTGTTGTGCCCTTGTTCAAGAAGGGCAGCAGAGATGACCCAGGTAATTATAGACTAGTGAGCCTTACTTCTGTTGTAGGAAAGGTTTTGGAAAGGATTATAAGAGATAAGATTTATAATAATCTAGCAAGCAACAATTTGATTTCAGATAGTCAACATGGTTTCGTCAAGGGCAGGTCGTGTCTCACAAGCCTCATTGAGTTTTTTGAGAAGGTCACTAAGCATGTAGATGAGGGTAGGGCAGTTGACGTCGTATACATGGACTTCAGTAAAGCCTTTGATAAGGTTCACATGGTAGGCTGATGGAGAAAATGCAGAGGCATGGAATTGAGGGGGATTTAGCAGTTTGGATTAGAAACTGGCTTTCTGGAAGAAAGCAGCAAATGGTTGATGGAAAATATTCAGTCTGGAGTCCAGTTACTAGTGGAGTGCCACAAGGATCTGTTTTGGGACCACTGCTGTTTGTCATTTTTATAAATGACTTAGGTGCACGCATAGGCGGATGGGTTAGTAAATTTGCAGACGACACTAAGATCGGTGGAGTAGTGGACAGTTTGGAAGAATGTTACAGGGGGACTTGGATAAACTGCAGAATTGGGCTGAGAGGTGGCAAATGGAGTTCAATGCAGCTAAATGTGAGGTGATGCACTTTGGGAAGAATAACAGGAAGGCAGAGTACTGAATCAATGGAAAGATTTTTGGTAGTGTGGATGTGCAGAGGGATCTTGGAGTCCATGTACATAGATCCCTGAAAGTTGCCACCCAGGTGGATAGTGCTGTGAAGAAGGCATATGGTACGTTAGGTTTCATTGGTAGAGGGATTGAGGTCCGGAGGTGCAATATCATGCTGCAACTATACAAAACGCTGGTGCAGCCACACTTGGAAGATTGTGTACAGTTCTGATCGCTCCATTACAGGAAGGATGTGGAAGCATTGGAAAAGGTGCAGAGGAGATTTACCAGGATGTTGCCTGGTCTGGAGGGAAGGTCTTAAGAGGAAAGGCTAAGAGACTTGGGTCTGTTCTCATTGGAAAGAAGAAGGCTAAGAGGGGATTTGATAGAGACATAAAAGATGATCAGAGGATTAGATAGGGTAGACAGTGAAAGACTTTTTCCTAGGATGATGACGTCAGCTTGTACGAGAGGGCATAATTACAAATTGAGGGGTGATAGGTTTAAGTCAGATGTCAGAGGCAGGTTCTTTACGCAGAGAGTGGTAAGGGCGTGGAACACCCTACCTGCTAATGTAGTCAACTCAGCCACATTAGGGAGATTTAAACAATCCTTAGATAAGCTCATGGATGATGATGGGATAGTGTAGGGGGACGAACTGAGAATAGTTCACAGGTCAGTGCAACATCGAGGGCCGAAGGGCCTGTTCTGTGCTGCGTTGTTCTATGTTCTATGTTCTGTCTGTGGAACAGTTCTCTCTCCAATGAAAAACTGGAAAAGTTGCAGTCTGTGTTATTATTCTCCAGCTTTATATGGAATGGTCCTCACCTGATTGTACTACTTTAGCTTCATAGAATGTTATGGTGCAGTAGAAGGCCATTTGGCCCATTGTGTCTGCACTTGCTGTTTGAATGAGCATGATGGCACTCATCCACCTTTTCCCAAAGTCCTGCAAATGATTTCTACTTTAGTGACTATCTAATGCCCTGTTGAATGTTTCCATCAAACCAACCTCTTCCAGATTTTCCAAGCAATGTATTCTAGACCAAACCTACTTGCTGCATGCATAAAGCATGTTCTTACATTGTATTTTCTTCTTTTGTGATTCACTTTCGAACTGTGCATTCTTGTTTTGATCCTTGTATGCTTTCTCCACATCTGCTGTTGTCGTCTGATTTTGAAAAAACTCAGTCAAATCTCCTTTCAGACTTTTCCTCTCCAAGAAAACAGGTCCAACTTCTCCAATCAATCTTCACAGCTGAAATTTCTCAACCTTAACTTGTTTCTCATCCCTCTCTCCAATGCATTCACCACACCACCCCTCACATCCACCATCGCATCCCTCTCCTTGAGTCTCAATGCATAAGCTATATAGCATACAGCTAAGCTCAGGGAGGTCTCAGTTATAACTCTGACTGGCCCAGAGCCTTTACGTCAACTACCCTCCTATGTCATAGAAATATTATTTGAAGCCATTCCTCACAGAAATTAGAAAATTGTTCAACATCAACTCTTTAGCTGTCTACAAGACAGGTGAATCAATAATATTTATTTGTGTATTGCAGAAAAATGACATATTTTGCCAAGACTATGCCTTGCTCTCATCAGGACAATTCGCAACAAATCCATATGTAAAGGGAGAACCATATTTATACTATATGAAAAAGAATGCTAATGTATTGACCAGTGGTTTGGTGGAAGTATTGACATGGAGAATGTGCCAATCAATAATGACAGTTAATTGTCAAGCTTTGTTTAAATTTTAAACCAAGAAGGTTGACTCTGAATGTTCAAGGCCATGTCCTGAGAATGGACCAGACAATGTTGTCAACTATTTAAAAAAAACGAAAGAACTGTAGATGCTAAAAATCAGAAACAAAAACAGAATTGAAGAAGAGTCACTGGACCCGAAACATTAATTCTGATTTCTCTCCACAGATGTTGTCAGACCTGCTGTTTTTTCAGCAGTTTCTGTTTTTGTTTCTGTCAAATAATTTGTTGAGTTGTTGTTTCCCCTTTCTCCAAGGAGCAGAGCCATGTAGATTCCAGTACACGATGCTGTGAGCTTGACTGACAACACAAAATTAGCTTTAAGCAAAACTCTTTATGTACTCAGGATTATTGAGCACATGTTGTCCAATTATGGAATCACATTTAATATTAGACACTCTCTTATGAGTTTTTGCAAAGCACATGTTGGTTAAGTGTAGACAGTACCTTGCTTCTTGTCAATTGCTGAAGAGATCTGTTCTATGACAAGATTACCCAATGATTGGGACAAAGCATTGCAGCAGCTTTGAAATTCACTTACCTCAGTCCTCACATGCGACAGATGTGACAACTTGATGGCACTATCCTGTTAGTTGTAATTGCTGCTCATGTTGCTATTGCACAGTCACAGCATTAAACAGCTGGCTTAGCTGTCACTTAAACTTTGAGATGCTTTGCCATTCCAGGGGTGAGCTGAGGTAGACTGAGCACTTTTCAGGATCAAATGTATGGTCTTCTGCACATTCATGAATATTGGAAATACGATGTAAGCCATTCAGCCCCTCAAGCCTGCTTTACGATTTAATAAGATCTGTTTGTGTTCATGTTATCAAGTCCAGTGACCTTGTTCATTTACATGTTGAGCTAGAGATAGAGATAGAGATCACTTACAGTGTGGAAACAGGCCCTTCGGCCCAACAAGTCCACACCGACCCGCCGAAGCGCAACCCACCCATACCCCTACATTTACCCCTTTAACCTAACACTGCGGGCAATTTAGTATGGCCAATTCACCTGACCCGCACATCTTTGGACTGTGGGAGGAAACCGGAGCACCCGGAGGAAACCCACGCAGACACGGGGAGAATGTGTAAACTCGGGAATTGAACCCGGGTCTCTGGCGCTGTGAGGCAGCAGTGCTAACCACTGTGCCACCATGCCGCCTCTGAAATGGAAATCATTTCAAAGGTGAGCATACAACTTCTCAGGCTTTCTACACATCTAAAAGGCCCACAGGACAAGAATCAAGAGTCAAGAATAGCTTTATTTGTCATTTCTACCAGAGACAACTGATACAGGAAAAACAAGACAGTGTTCCTCCAGGACCAAGGTGCTACGTGGACAGCACAAATTACATGAGAGTACAAGCATACACAGGCAGCATAAAGTGCATAAGAAAAGTGCAAAACACACAAGACAGCTCTGTAATTCCTGACAAGGCAAGACATCAGACACAGTGCTGGACAAATTATAGTATAAAAATGAATGATCGTTAATAAAACATGACTTGGAGGTTTCAGTTCTGAAACCAACATGGTCATTCTAAAAGATGTGAGACAACAAAAAATTCAGGTCTTTTTCAAAATATAATTTCAGTTACACCACACTGTAAACTTTTGCTATAAATTCTGTGTCTTACGATCTTATACTTCACACCACCTGATGAAGGAGCAGCGCTCCGAAAGCTAGTGCTTCCAATAAACCTGTTAGACTATAACCTGGTGTTGTGTGATTTTTAAATTAATAAGCCATTGTTTTAGCAACAGTTTGCAAACAATTTCAGATGGAATAGAGTGTGATCATAGAGTGTTAGGGAGCCTGATGGCTTTGGGGGAAGAAACTGTTGCACAGGCTGGTTGTGAGAGACCGAATGCTCTGGTATCTACTGCCAGGGTTTGAATGAGGGATATGTGAGGTCATCCACAATGCTAATAGCCTTGCAGATGCAGTGTGTGATATAAATCATTCCCTTAAACAAAGTTGGATCACGGGTAAGTCAGAAACAGAGTGTTTCTGCTCCTGCCTGTCCCCAAAGGAAACACGGGCTCTATTGTGCATCCTGTTCTGTTCCAAAGGTGCAACTGCTCTACCTTTGGCTTTGAGATTAGCCTTGTGTAGAGCTCATCACACCCTTGTCCCTTTCATATGATTGTTGGTTTAGAATTGCTGAGTTGTGCTATGTCTCTATTGTCCTCGAGTATCTCCCATATCAATGTCTGACTTTTTAGCTGAGGCTGAAAATACCTGCAGTCTCAAACATTTTTTAAATCTCTGGGAAAATTCACATGGTTTTACAATCTAATTCTTTGAAACAATTGGGCGGCACGGTGGCACAGTGGTTAGCACTGCTGCCTCACAGCGCCGGAGACCCGGGTTCAATTCCCACCTCTGACTGTGTGGAGTTTGCACGTTCTCCCCGTGTCTGCGTGGGTTTCCTCCGGGTGCTCCGGTTTCCTCCCACAGTCCAAAGATGTGCAGGTCAGGTGAATTGGCCATGCTAAATTGCCCATAGTGTTAGGTAAGGGGGTAAATGTAGGGGTATGGGTGGGTTGTGCTTCGGCGGGTCGGTGTGGACTTGTTGGGCCGAAGGGCCTGTTTCCACACTGTAATGTAATCTAAAAAAATTCCCCTTTTCTGCAAAGTCTTTTCTGTGCATTCTGAAATGTGACAATGAGCAGTCAAAGAAGGTGACCAGTTAACAATCTCCCAGAGTCAACAGTCTAATAATTATGCAGAAGTTATTAGGAAGAGCTCCAAGTTAGAGTAGCTCTAATAGTTTTACAAATGAAAAGGATTAGCACATCAAGGCCAGCTGGAGTCTTACAAACATGTTCACAATGAAATGTTAAAATGAAATGTCCCACATACAGTATGCAGCTAGTTGTCCAAATTCACAAGAGCTCTGCTTCAATTCTGAGTTCAAATGGCCAGCTGCATATTAAATATTAAAGAATCTTTATGGTTCTGTGGCTCTGTTTTTCTCACTGAAAGGTGGTGACCAAGTGTGCTAGTAATGCACAGAATTGCATCATGAAGTCGATGTTAGAGGCCTATCATTGGCAGATAGCAATGTTTTCTAAGGAGGAAAAAAACTTTTTTTTTCATTCATTCACAGGATGTGGCCATCACTGGCTGGGCCAGTATTTATAACTCATCCTTAATTGCCCAGAGGGCAGTTAAGATTCAACCACATTGCTATGTTCTGGACTCACATGTAGGTCAGACCAGGTAAGGATGGCAGTTTCCTTCCCTCAAGGGCTTTAGCGGACCAGGTGGGGTTTTTCTGATAATCAGGCATCGTTAGGCTTTCCAATTCCAGATATTTGCTGAATTACAAGCCCACAAGCAGCCATTGTGGGAATCAAATCCAGGTCTCCAGGAAATTACCTGAGTCTCTGGATTAACAATCCAGCAATAATATCACTAGGTCATTGCCTCCATGATATATCAGATAAAGATTATCTTCGCTCCTCTCTGTTATGTTTGTTTTCACACTGCCACATCTTAAGTTCTATTCTTATATAAAAGATTGGGAACGAGAGGGTCTTATAATTAAATGAAAACTTGAAATGATTACATACCCATAAATAACATCATCACAAAATTTAAGAAAATCTCTCATTTTAATGTCCAATGCCCATATCAGGTATTATTGGTTAACAAGTTCTAGTGTAATGGTCTTCACTTACATTAATATCAGATTATTGTTGATCAATACAAAGCAATGATTTGGAGATGCTGGTGTTGGACTGGGATGGACAAAGTTAAAAATCACACGACACCAGGTTATAGGAGGAGAAAGTAAGGACTGCAGATGCTGGAGATCAGAGCTGAAAAATGTGTTGCTGGAAAAGCGCAGCAGGTCAGGCAGCAACCAAGGAGCAGGAATTCCTGAAGAAGGGCTCATGCCCGAAACGTCGATTCTCCTGCTCCTTGGATGCTGCCTGACCTGCTGCGCTTTTCCAGCAACACATTTTTCAGCTCAACACCAGGTTATAGTCCAACAGGTTTATTTGGAAGCAGTAGCTTTCATAGCACTGCTCCTTCATCAGGTGGTTGTGGACAAAGCAATGTGTAAATCTGAGAAGATTTAGATTTACATTTCACGCGGTTATGTCTGTGAATCTGTCAACCGATTCCACCCAAACCCCCATAGCTAAGACCTACAGTAGGAGAAAGTTTATTACAATGATGGAACTAAACCCAAAGATAACAAAGATCAAAGCAGGTACAACATTGTAAAAAATATATTACATTGCACATAAATGATAGCAGCTTCTGACAGCCAGCCACAATTGGAATGCCATGCTTTATTGCTCTCTAATATTCTCCTCTGCATGATTAGTTTAGTATTGATACTGCTACTGTGAACTGTGCCTCTCCTATTACTAAGAGAGACCTTGTGCTTTTCTTTCAGACAATCATTAACTGAGCACAGTACTTATTACATTTACTGATGTGATTAACTATTACATCACTTGAAGCCAGCACTATCAACCAATCTTTATTGACATTTAAATGGTTCTGGGGAAGATCATTCCTTCATAGAATGGACAACAAAAGGTTAGATCAGAAAACAAGGAAATGAGCTGATCTGTGAGGTACACAACTCCATTTACATAATAGGAAGAGCCTTCTATTCCTTTAACAGTAAAGGTTCTGCAAATACCGATTAAATTCCTCTGTCAGTCACAGTTTTAATCTTGCAAATGGATTCTTAATACAGAAGTTCAATCTTTTTGGTTACCAACATGTGGTTTAGATTATTGCAATGTCAAATAATGCACTAGGAATACTTCTAGATTTGTAGTTCTTAAACATAGAATGCTCACAGACTGGTGGGCGGTTGGCTTGGCACATTGCTGAATTAACATGCTGTGCCACCTGGGAAATAGGAAGCATGCTCCCCCATGTGGCCAAGTCCCTAAGGTGTTAAATGCCAAAGGAATGGTTTCCCCTGAGAAAGGGAAATCAAGTGATGTGGGCTTGGGTGGTGTTGGAGGTTAACATCAACCCATTCTTGGACATATCCTATTGGTGGGATCAAAAACAGCAATAATAAATTAATTGATCACCTTTATGTGTTTGGGATGGCAATCAAAGCAACAGTGAAATGGAGAATGGGAATGCAATATCACATCGACGGGATTTTCTTTCAGAGTGTCAGTGTCAATGTGTATGGTCAGGTTCATGGATCAGAAATCATACAGAAATTGATTGCTGCTTCAAGATTGAACCTATCAGCAATTAGATTCAATCAGTGTTTGCATGAATACCAAAGTAAGTAAAAGTTTCCTTTCTTTAACTAAAGCAGATTCTAGAGATTACTGCTGGTGTATTAGTTACGGATGCTAATACTTTTGAATGACATTTGTCTGTTTACTATTTTAAAGGAGCCAGAAGTTGAAATAACCAGGTTAGCATCCTTATTATCCTTAAAATATCACAGAGAGAGTGAATGCATCATGGCCATGTTGAAGACTGACTGTATTCAGTGTAAACAGTAACAGTAATCTCTATCATCGGTCCTCTCGTGATTTAAATCTCAGAATCCTAGCACTCAGGATTGTTTTTATTTATTGAGGAGAAAGTGAGGGCTGCAGATGCTGGAGATCAGAGCTGAAAATGTGTTGCTGGAAAAGCGCAGCAGGTCAGGCAGCATCCAGGGAACAGGAGAATCGACGTTTCTTCAGGAAGAAGGGCTTATGCCCGAAACGTCGATTCTCCTGCTCCTTGGATGCTGCCTGACCTGCTGCGCTTTTCCAGCAACACATTTTCAGCTCTGTTTTTATTTATTCACAGGATGTGGGCATCACTGGCCAGGGCAGCAACTATGACTCATTCTCATTGCCCAGAGGGCAGATAAGAGTCAACCACAGTGCTGTAGGTCTGGAGTTACATATGGACCAGACCAGGTAAGGATGGCAGTGTCATTTCCCAAAGGACATTAGTGAATCAAATGGGTTTTTACAACAATCATGGAATCATGATCATAGAATCTTGGAATCCCAACAATGTGGAAGCAGGACATCTGTCCCATCTAGTCTAGTGAGGTTCCGAAGACGGCCTGCCTGGGATATATTCTGAGAGCTTTTGCTTACAAACTGAAATCCTATCTTAGAAACCTGGGAATGCTTGAGGGACAGACAGTTACACCCTCTCAGTGAAAAGCTGGTACATGTTGAAAGTTGATCAATATATCGGGGACAAGGAGGGGAGTGCAGAACAATGGAACTGGTTTCAGATTGCTCTAGCAGAAAGTTGGCACAAACAAAGTGAGACAAAAGACCTCCTTCTGCACTATAGACTGCTTTTGTTCCAATGGAAGTTCCATAAAACATTACCAACTTTTCCTGTTGTGTCATTTAGGACAGTGAAGCTCAATCCGTGCAAAGCACATTTGTGACGATTACTTTCATTATGCTTGAACTTCTAAAAGTTTCAGATTCTTATACAAGTTATATCATACAAAAGGTGAACGAAACAGATTAACATAGCTGTCTAGCTATACAAGTAGATAAAGTCATTGGAATGTTTGATCACTTATCAAACCTATCACTTATTGAACACTTATGCTTTCTCTAGCCTCCTCCTTCTGAAAACAGAAGCTAATCTTACCCACTGTTTAATAATCTCTGAGACATGTACACACATTCCTGTTCAGTGATCTGACATATCAAAGGTGGGAATGATTACACAGGTTTTATCAATGTCAGATTTGTGTACCGGCAGGCCTTATTTCTTTCTCATCCTGCTTCAGAGTCTGAGTAGCTCCTTTGTTTAAACACAGTGGGGGGTTTGACAACTTATTTGTGAAGGTTTTGGGTTTAGGTCCCACTGCAGAACATAAGCACTAAACGTCAAAGCTGACACTCCAGTGTAATCCTGAGAATGTGCTGTTGGATGGATGAAATAAAAATGGTAAATAAGACTGTAGTCACAACGACGTTGGAGCAATGCTGAGTCTGTTAAAATACTACTCTGCTATTAATTCTATATGTAGCAGGTTTCATGTCCTAGTACTGAGTGAATACATTACAAATACTTTACAAATACATTAAGGACAAAAGGGTAACTAGGGAGAGAATAGGGCCCCTCAAAGATCAGCAAGGCGGCCTTTGTGTGGAGCCGCAGGAGATGGGGCAGATACTAAATGAATCATTGGTGACCTTTAAGCGGCAATTGGATAGGTACATGGATTGGTGCTTAAGCTAGGATAAATGTTCGGCACAACATCGTGAGCCGAAGGGCCTGTTCTGTGCTGTATTGTTCTATGTTCTATGTTCTAGGTAAATAGGATAGTGAAGAAGGTTTTCAATGACTATTTCGGTGCAGCTTCATGACCTGGAAAAATTCATAAACTTCGCTTCCAGTTTCCATCTCTCCATCACCTTCACCTGGTCCATCTCCGACACCTGCCTTCCTTTCCTTGACCTTTCTGTCTCCATTTCCGACAATAGTCTATCCACTAATATCCATTACAAGCCTATTGACTCCCATAGCTACCTGGACTACAGCGCTTCTCACCCTACATCCTGTCAGGACTCTATCCCTTTCTCTCAGCTCCTTTGTCTCCACCACATTTGTTCCGATGAGGCCACTTTCCAAAATGGTGCTTTTAATATGTGCTCCTTCTTCTCCAACCGTGGCTTTCCACCTACAGTTGTTGGCAGGGCTCTCGACAGCGTGCGGTCCATCTCCCACACCACGACCAGAACAAGGATAGGGTCCCTCTTGTTCTCACCTTTCACCCCACCAGCCTTCACATGCAAAGAATAATCCTCCGCCATTTTCGCCAACTCCAACATGACGCCATCACTAAACACATCTTTCCTTCCCTCCTCTTGTCTGCATTCTGCAGAGATCATTCCCTCTGGGACAATCTAGTCCACTCCTCCATCACACCTAACACCTCTCCCATCACACACGGCACCTTCCCATCACACTTAACACCTCGTCCATCATGCACGGCACCTTCCCATGCAATCGCAGAAGGTGCAACACCTGCACGGTGGCATAGTGGTTAGCACTGCTGCCTCACAGTGCCAGAGACCCGGGTTCACTTCCCGCCTCAGGCGACTGACTGTGTGGAGTTTGCACATTCTCCCCGTGTCTGCGTGGGTTTCTTTCAGGTGCTCCAGTTTCCTCCCACAATCCAAACATGTGCAGGTTAGGTGAATTGGCCATCCTAAATTGCCCATAGTGTAGGGGAATGGGTCTGGGTGGGTGCGCTTCGGCGGGTCAGTGTGGACTTGTTGGGCCAAAGGGCCTGTTTCCACACTGTAAGTAATCTAATCTTTACCCCTTTCATGCTCACCATCCAAGGCCCCAGACACTCATTTCAGATTAAGCAGCGTTTCACCTCTTTCAATTTGACTTATTGCATTCGTTGCTCCCAATGTGGTCTCCTCTATATCGGAGAGACAAAATGCTGACTGGATGATTGCTTTGCTGACCACCTTCGGTCTGTATGTAATCATGTCCCGGACCTTCCCGTGGCTTGCCACTTCAACACCCAATCCTGCTCCCATACCCACATGTCTGTCTTGGCCTGCTGCAATGTTCCAGTGAAGCTCAACGCAAACTGAAGGAACAGCATCTCATCTTCCAACTAGGCACGTTACAGCCTGTTGGTCTCAACATTGAATTCAACAACTTCAGGTGATTATCCCATCTCGACCCCTCTGTCTTCACTCTGCTCCGTAATTTTATTTTGTTTATTTTATTTACCTTTTTTTAATATTTTTTTCACTGTTCTGTACCTCATATTTCTTGATTGTCTCTCTTTCTCTCGCTCCCCACTCTCTCATCACCTTTTTCCTCTCCTCTTCCCCCTTTGCTACTCGTCTCCCCTGTTTTCCATTTTGCCTCTGCTTCACCCATCCCCCCATCTTTTGTCACATAGCCCTGGCTTCAGCCTTGGTCATTCACAGCTCCTAATCTCCCTATAGTCTCTCTGTGCACTGTCATTATCACCTCTTTATTGCTACATTTGCTTCTGGAGCCATGACTCACCTTCTCTCAGCCTGGTATAAATACCTCCCTACTTCTCCCTTTTTTTTAGCTTTGACAAAGGGTCAGTTAGACTCGAAACGTCAACTGTTTTCTCTCACTATGTACTGAGGTTCTACCTGTCCCCGGTGTTATGAAGGATGGGCCAGGCCTCACTGCCGCGGAACGCTCCGAGTAGTTGGACCGTTCCATATCACCTGTCCTTCATGGAGAAGTTTATGAAGAAAAACACCTTTGACCACAAGTCCATCAGGAAGTGGTCAGCACGTAGTGTCCTTGAGACCCTTCGGGAAAAGGAGAGGGTGGATCCAATCGAGCGGTCCCTGAGCAGACTGTCAAAGCTTGGTGAGAAGGGTTCTGCCTGTGAGATCCTTTATGCACGCCCGAACTCTCAGCCGCACCGCACGCTGCCCTCGAAGCGGCTGCGGCGGGGGGGGGAAAGAGACTGTCAAACACCTCCTTCTGGAATGTGCCTACGCAGAAGAAGTCTGGAGAGGAATGCAGTGGTGTTTGTCGAGGTTCGTCCCGAGCAGCGCCTTGACGCGGGATTCCATGCTCTACAGCCTGTTCCCCGGGACACACACCGAAACGAACATCAACTGTGCCTGGAGGATCATCAACTCGGTGAAGGATGCTCTCTGGGTGGTCCAAAACCTGTTGAGCTTCCAGCTGAAGGAGTTGACCCCGACTGAGTGTTGCAGACTGGCACATTCCAAGGTCCAGGACTACGTGTTGAGAGACGTGCTAAAGCTTGGGGCAGCTGCCGCTAAGGCACGGTGGGGAAAGACCACCGTGTAACGTCTGCCTGCCTAAGAAGAACAAGGGGCCCACGCAGTCATTGGGCTCTGCTGACGCCTCAGCTAAAAATGTAATTGTACAGACCTGTAAATAGGAATGATTACTCTGTTTCGGTATGCAAAGAAATGAAATGTTTACATATGTATGGCATGTCCAATTGTACAGATCATCAAAGTATTTTATGAATAAAGTATATTTTTGAAATACAAAAAGCTCTTTTCTCTCCTTACAGATGCTGCCAGGCTTGCTGAGATTTTCCAGCATTTTCTCTTTTGGTTAGTGAAGAAAGTGTTTGGTATGCTTCCCTTTATTAGTCAGAGTATTGAGTACAGGAGTTGGAAGGTCATGTTGCGGCTGAACAGGATGTTGGTTAGGCCACTGTTGGAATATTGCGTGCAATTCTGGTCTCCTTCCTATCGAAATGGTATGAAATTTTAAAGGGTTCAGAACAGATTTACAAGGATGTTGCCAGGGTTGGGGGATTTGAGCTATAGGGAGAGGCTGAACAGGCTGGGGCTGTTTTCCCTGGAACGTCGGAGGGGTGATCTTATAGAGGTTTACAAAATCATGAGGGTCATAGATAGGATAAATAGACAAAGTCTTTTCCCTGGGATGGGCGTGTCCAAAACTAGAGGGCATAGGTTTAGGGTGAGAGGGGAAAGATATAAAACAGACCTAAGGGGCAACATTTTCACTCAGAGGGTAGTATGTGTATGGAACGAGTTGCCAGAGGAAGTGGTGGAGGCTGGTACAATTGCAACATTTAAAAGGCATCTGGATGGGTATGTGAACAGGAAGGGTTTGGAGGGAAATGGGCCTGTTGCTGGCAGGTGGGACTAGATTGGGTTGGGATATCTGATTGGCATGGACGGGTTGGACCAAAGGGTCTGTTTCCATGCTGTACATCTCTATGACTCTAATATAACCTTCACTGTATGAGTACTGTATGTGCACACCACAATTTGAGTGAATATTACAGGGCAAGCTGTCCCAATTCCAGCTGAGCATGCCGCAATGTCCCAGCACTGTCTGTAAACACCAGAATTCACTGTTCCAGTGCTAACTTTGTGTACTAATATTTAATCACAATATGGAGCATTTATACCTGAGCAATAACAGCTGTATAGGGCTGTATCCTTGCTGGGCTCTGTATACTGTCAGACATGCTGGCACAATACTAACTGTCTATTTAACTGGATATATTCTGTTAGTGCAAGAAACAAAATTCACTGTCTGATTATTTTCTGTACAATTAAACATTCTAGTATGAATCTGAACACAAAAATGGACAAAAAGATCAACTGGTTCAGGAATTCACAATGCAGCCCATATTCATGATCCAAATCCTCCGTCATATAATATGTACAGAGAAGCAACAAAGAGACAAAACACTTCAGACTAATTTAGGGATGAAAATTCTGGAAAATTTCCTCTCCAATTCCTGAAACCAATTAAGTAAGACCCAAGTAACAGCAGCAATTAATGTCAAGAGCTGCAACTCCCTCTCACTCAGCTTCTACTTTGTGAGATGTCCCAAATCTGCAAAGGCATTTCTCTGTGTGTGCACCTGTTTCTATTCACGCCAACTGGTCACATATGACAGGATTACACTCTGTTTTGTAAAGGACAGTCTCTCTGTGAGGACAATCACTACCATCAAAATCTGCTTCCTAACTCAATGTGACTGCCTGTCAAAGAGGAGGCTGATTCATTGTGGTCTCCTGAAATGAAAGAGTAATGGTATTCCAGCCATGTGGATTGAATAGTTGAGGAAACACTGTCAGTCAGCTCGCAACATAAAGACAGGATTTTAACTTGGCAGTTAAATTAAGAAGTTTCATTCTCAATACAGCAATGCAGAAATATTGAAAGTAAACATTTTAATTTGAGTGCCGTTTTCAGCAATGGAAGCCTCCCCTGATACAAAAGCAAAACAACCTTGAAAAAAAATGTGTATATTATTCTTGGCTCTGACCCCTGATTAGTCCAGACGTTGCAATGAAATCATTGCTCTGATGGGTCCTCTGATAGATGGTCACCTGTACCCCCCGGCTGCTCTGCTTTGTGGAGAGTTTGTTGAACCTCCATTTGCTGAATGCCATGATCCCACATCTTGTGCCTGATTTATGTTTCCTACTGCTATCCCAAACGGAAGCAGTGTGAGGCTCCCTGGCTGTCATGAAAAGCAGCCAGGAACAAGTAGACTGGTTTTTCTTTGAATGGATTCGGCTAACAAAAAAACCACAGCAGCACAAACATTTCGCTCCAGCAGTACATACTGCTCAGGCAAGAGTTATCAGGTTTAATAATTCTGCAGCCAACAATGCTCTTTCCTAGAGTTTAACAAGATATCAAATCAGCAAAGCTAGTTTTTCTCAATTCACAGCTTTGGAAATTGCAATCTGATTCTACAACTTAACATTTATTCATCTCTTTATTCTAAGCTCATGTATTGTTTTTCTTAATGAATAGATACAAGATGAGATTACAAAAGTTCTTTACATTGAGCGTGACTGAAACTTGGAATTCTCTGTCCTAAGCCATTGCTAAAGAAAAGTTCTGAACTTCTTTTAACACGGAATCTGATAGTTACTTAAAAGAAAGGAATACTCATGGATCCAGCCAGAATGTAGCATGAGATTGGATCAGTCACATGTAGAACAAACATTGGTATTGACTTTTCAAATTAAAGTACTGTGGATGGTTAAAATCTGAAATAAAATAAACAGAAAATGCTGGAGAAACTCAGCAGGCCTGGCAATATCTGTGAAGAGAGAAACAGAGTTAACGTTTCAAGTGCAGTCTGGACATATTCACATCTGATTGACTTTGATTGGCAAAGTGACCTGTTATGTAGAGTCCAGAAATTATAACATGATTGTAGTGAATGATTGCTTGTTAAGTATCTATGAAAATATGGTGACAGTCTCGGTTCGGTAGCAATGTGATCTCTGAAGTCCAGGTCCATTCCAAACATGTGACCATATCATTTCCATTGAATTTGTGCAGTAACAAAGCAGTGCCACACTGTCTGAGCACTGCATTTTGGATTAGCTGTTCCTTTGTGGTCTGATAACTTTATGAGTTAAGTATAAAAGACCCAGCATTACTATTCAAAATAAGCATAGGGATTTTCACCAAGCACTAACCAACATTTATCTCTAACAGTTTATCTTCTTGCTCTTTGTTGAATCTTGTGTTGAAAATTAGCTGTTAGGTTTTCCTAATTGACAATCCTTCAAATATATCTAATGAAGTGCTTGAGACAACCTGACTATGAAAGCCACCAGATAAATAAAAGTTCTTCTGATTAACAATTCATGATTAAATCTTATGTTGCACAGTCTCAGACTTAAAATGCCAGGAAAGTGGATGTGATGAATGTCGGATCATCCGTGATCCTATTGCATGATGAAGCAAGCTTGGTGGGCTAAATGGCCTCCTGCTGTTCCTATTTCTGATGGTTTTATGGCTATTGGCAATACTACAATTGTTCTCACTGTTAAAAATCACACAACCACAGATTACAGTCCAACAGGTTTATTTGGAAGCACTAGCTTTCGGAGAGCTGCTCCTTCATCAGGTGGTTCTCACATTCATTTTGAGCAATGCAAAATAGGCACAACATGAGAATTAAATATTCAGGAATGAAGATAATGTACAAGATAAATGGAAGAGATCTTGGGGTTCTGGGTGATACATTGACATGAGCAACAACACTGGTGGCAGTGAATGAAACAAATCAGGCAGGGGGATCTGTCAAAAAGGTCGATATTGAATTGAAATAGTGACGTAATTCTAAATCATATACAAGTCCTTTCAGAATACCATGTGCTGTACTGATCATCACATTACAAAAATAATATTGCAGTTATTGAATGATACAGAAAAATGTGACCAGCCTGACTCAGGGATTGGATTGTGAGGAGTGATTATTTGAATTAAGGATGTTCTTAGCAGTTTAGAGGTAGCATTACTGTTCCTCAGAGGATTCTAAAAAGGATTAGACAATGTTACAATTATAAGGTGCTTCACCTATCCAGTGAAGAAAAACAACCTGTGATTGGTGGGGAACAAACTCAAAATTAACCCGACAAAAATTTGAGTTGGATTTTAAGCTGTCTCCCTCCCATACCCCTACCTGCAATTCTAAAGGTGGGGAAGGTTTGTAAAATGCAGCACTTTGTCTCCAATTTTATGGTGGGCAGGAGAGGCATCCAGCAGTCTGCCTCCCCTTGGACTCCTTAACTGGTGAATTAATTACCTCCCTTTGTCTCACTGCCGTTTTATGGGAGGCCTACACCGCTTGGTTGTCCTCAGCAAGAGGACCTTGCTTGAGGATTACCCTGTGTCCATTGCAGGCAGCCTGTTTCTTAAGGTCTTATGTCTGATTAAGTTCTTTCCCGGGCCTCTCAAATACATCTCCCCCCCCAAGTACTTTGTTTTAATAAATTCACAGGATGAGGCATCACTGAGAACGAGGGTTTTTCTCATTAGAGCGAAGAAGGATGAGAAGTGACTTGACAGAGGTGCATTCAATGTTGAGAGGCATAGTTAGAGTGGATAGCCAGAGACTTTAGCCCAGAGTGGAAATGTCTATCACGAGGGGGCATAATTTTAAGGTGATTGGAGGAAGGTTTAGGGGAGATGTCAGAGGTGGGTTCTGTATACAGAGAGTGGTGGGTGCATGGAATGCGCCGCCAGCAATGGTATTAGAGTCAGAGACATTAGAGATATTTAGTGACTCTTGGACAGGCACATGAAGGATAGTAAAATGAAGAGTATATAGGTCAGTTTGACCTTAGAGTAGGATAAAAGGCCGGCACAACATTATGGGCCGAAGGGCCTGTACTGTGCTGTACTAATCTATGTTTTACATTCTCTATAGCTGAGTGGCTTCCCAATGTGAATCTAACTTAGAACAACATTTGATGACTTTGAAAACCAGCCTGTATGTGAATTAAGATTGGAAGTACCCACAAGGCACTGAAATATGAGCAAGTGTTGACAGTCTAAATTCAGAACAAGTGCCATTTGTCCCATAATATAGCACAGTTCTCACACACAATTCTAAACTAGATATTAACTGTTCTTGATTTCTCTGTCTGAAAGAAGATCTAACGCACTGTAGTGAAATCTACCCTGGAGGACAGCAAAGCAGCAGTGATCAAGTTGACCCTGGCTGGGTAAAAGATTGAACCCTGGCTGTTAGCACCAATCAGATTATTCCAGCCATCCAGATAATGGAGCCAGCTAGTCATACAAGGCGTCTGAGTTGTTATGGCAAACTATACTTTTTCCAGGATTTTGTAGCCAGGATGGTGAAGCCACACAGCCAACCATGAACCTTTCCCACTCTTACAGCCTGCCATCAACATGTGTTGGACAGATTTACAAGGTGATCCTTGACTTTCTTGCCATATTATGATCACACCTCCTTAGCCTTCATGTTCTGAAATGGGACTTGGACCCAAGATGCTTGAGAAGGTGACAAAACAGGTCGATGAAGGTTAGGCGGTTGATGTGGTGTATATGGATTTCAGTAAGGCATTTGGTAAGATTCCACATAGTTGGCTATTGCACAAAACAAGGAGTTTTGGAATTGAAGGTGAGTTAGCAATTTGGATCAGAAATTGGCTAGCTGAAAGAAGACAGATGGTGGTGGTTGATGGGAAATGTTCATCCTGGAGCTCAGTTGCCAGTGATGTGTCACAAAGTTCTGTTTTGGGGCCACTGCTGTTTGTCATTCTTATAAATGATCTGGATGTGAGTGTAGAAGGATGGGTTAGTGATTTTGCAGACAACACTAAGGTAGGCAAAGTTGTGGATAGTGCCGAAGGATGCTGTGGGTTACAGAGGGACATAGATAAGATGCAGAGCTGGGCTGAGAAGTGGCAAAAGGAATTTAATGTGGAAAAGTGTGAGGTAGTTCACTTTGGAAGAAGTAACAGGAATGAAGAGTACTGGGCTAATGGTAAAATTCTTGGTAGTGTAAATGAGCAGAGAGATCTCAGTGCAATGTGCATAAATCCCTGAAAGTTGCCACCCAGGTTGATAGGATTGTTAAGAAGGCATATGGTGTGTTGGTGTTCATTGGTAGGGGATTGAGTTTTGAAGCCACGAGGTCATGCTTCAGCTGTACAAGACACTGGTAAGGCCGCACCTGGAGTATTGTATACAGTTCTGGTCACCGCATTATAGGAAGGATGTGGAAGCTTTGGAAAGGGTTCAGAGGAGATTTACTAGGATGTTGCCTGGTATGGAGGGAAGGTCTTACGAGGAAAGGCTGAGGGAACTGAGGCTGTTTTCATTGGAGAGAAGAAGGTTGAGAGGTGACTTAATAGAGACATATAAAATAATCAGAGGGATAGATAGGGTGGACAGGGAGAGCCTTTTTCCAAGTATGGTGACGGTGAGCATGAGGGGGCATAGCTTTAAATTGAGGGGTGATAGATATGGGACAGATGTCAGAGGTACTTTAGTGTAGTAGAGTGTAGTAGGGCTGGAATGGCCAGCCTGCAATAGTGGTAGATTTGTTGACGTTAAGGGCATTTAAATGAGTATTGGACATACATCCGGATAATAATGGAACAGTGTAGGTTAGATGGGCATCAGATTAATTTCGCAGGTCGGTGCAACATCAAGGGCCAAAGGGCCTGTACTGCACTGTAACATTCCATGTTCTATGTTCTATGCTGCCCTCAAAGCAAATGACATCTACAACACAGATATTGGTTAAGATAAGTTAGTAAAAACATGCTCAACTGCATGGCTTTGGATACTGGTTAACAACTCCAGTGTTACCAGTTGTACTGCACCCAATCTGTCTGCTGAATTATATCCTTTATATAA
This sequence comes from Chiloscyllium plagiosum, assembly GCF_004010195.1. NCBI lineage: Eukaryota > Metazoa > Chordata > Chondrichthyes > Orectolobiformes > Hemiscylliidae > Chiloscyllium > Chiloscyllium plagiosum. The sequence goes on along the minus strand of NC_057722.1, from coordinate 82,943,618 downwards.
ATAGTTGTATTAGCTGTGCTGACAGTTCATTGTGATTTGTAACTATCAGCTTCAGGAGGCTGCAGCAGTATTTACAGTAGAAACATCCTCCACTCCCTTAAAATTTACCAAAGACCCACGACAACTCAGGTGAAACTTTCAAAGCCTTTTTTCTGGCATCAGAAAGCTTGTCACAGAGTATATAATGTTTATTCTGTCAGAAGTCGTCTACCATTGCCCCAGGAAGTTAAAATGTTTGCCAAGTAATTGATGAATGACTTCTGCATCATGTTATGATAAACCAAAACCACTAATTTGTGCAAAGTGCACAGATCAAGGGTTTTTCAATAGAGAGGAAGTGAGGACTGCAGATGCTGGAGATCTGAGCTGAAAATGTGTTGCTGGAAAAGCGCAGCAGGTCAGGCAGCATCCAAGGAGCAGGAGAATCGACGTTTCGGGCATAAAGAAGGGCTCATACCCGAAATGTCGATTCTCCTGCTCCTTGGATGCTGCCTGACCTGCTGCGCTTTTCCAGCAACACATTTTCAGTTCTTCAATAGAGAAGTCATTAGGAGAGCTTGCAGATCTCTATTTGTTGAAATAAGAACAAAATAGGGGAACAGAATGAATCAACAATAATGACAGTAACCTGACAGAGTAGATCACGTCAAACACTCTCTGTTAAATACATGACCAATCTTTCATGATTCTTACATATCCATCGAGCAAGAAGACTTCAAAATAACACTCTGAAACTGTAATTTTTATTTGTAGGATCCAATCATAGTCATTTTCCTTTGATTTTATCTGTAACTTTTAAAATGATTTATTACCATTAAGTGATCATTATTTTGTACTGTAACTGTCTATTTAAAAGATGTAGTTATTCTGAATGGAGAGCAGCCATTAATAAGCATACAGAATTTTCCACAATGTATTTGTATCTGTGGATACCTCTGTCACTTCACAATTTTCTCTGATTCTAAGGATCACAGACAAAACCAGACTTCTATGAAAATCAAATTTTGTCATCTGCTTTGGAAGGGTTTTAAACTAATTTTCTCTGGCACAATAGCCTCCTGTTCTGGATTACAAATCCAGATTACTATCACACCAATACCTCCCATACTGACTTTCATACTTATTCTTGCTTCATCAGAAAATTTAGCAACTTGAAGCTGGAACTTAGTCGTTACAGTGCTGTAGCTACTGGGCAGCCACACATTTATTCTTTGCTCGAAAGTTTTAAAAAAAGTAACTATAATGATGTGTGCAGCTCTTGGCAGATCAGGAATTAAACCACAGAGTGACTTCTGGGTTCTGTGATTTTAATCTTGCCAAAATCCCAGTTGTAATTAAACACCCTGTTCACAAGAACTACTTGTGAAAACAACATACTTTAATTGGAAAAAGATTGTGTTCAGTTTCCTTTATATTTAGGAAGAATTACAATTCTGTGACAAATCAAGCTCAAATGTTATCTGACTGAGAGTAGGCTGTGAGATATAATAACCATTTCTGTAAATAGTACCAACTTCACCAGCTGCTGTATTTCCGTGGACTTGTTTGGAAAGAGATACCACAGAAGGATTTGATGAGCAAGTACATTGAGTATAATTAGGCATAGGAAGCGTAGACGTTGCCTCGCTCTGGATTACTAAAGTTCTGTGACATTTATTATATCATTCATTTCATACTATCAAATATATACTGCCTGCTGTCAAATGCCATGCAAGGTTTTAAATGTTTGAAAATCTAAAGCTCATTCAAGTTAAAATTAGTCAAATATTCATAAAATAGATATTATTAAGCAATGTGATAGGCTGGTGCATTCTGCCAGAACATCCCTCAAACAGAGATTTCATCATCCCCAAGGAGGTACTGGCTGGAGGTAAACTGAAGAAGCCAAACAAAAAGGGAAGTGAAGATAGTTTATGACATTGTTGCATGACATGCACTGATCACTCGCAGATTGTCTGGGACTAGTTTAGTTTGGGATTGTGTTCGGCATGCACTGGTTGGATTGAAGGGTTTGTTTCCCTGCTGTATGTCTCTGTGACTCTATAACAGAAATAATTAAAAATAGATATGCCTACATAAAATAAGCACATTATTTGGAATTATAATATACAAGTATGTTATTTACTAAATATGTGTTTCAGAAAGGGTAAGAGTCCTTTATGTGATGATAAAAGAGTCCCAAAACGCAGAAGATAATCAATATTTTGCATATATTACCAAAAGAAGAGTAAACAACTCATCACTGTCGTCAGCAATCACTCGCTAACAGGTTTGATTGACCACCTTGTAGACAACTGGAATACATTAGAAAGAAAACACTGAAGGGCTGTGATAATATAATAATGGCCAGTGTGACCTTTAAGTGGGATGTCAACAAAACTAAAGCATGGCCTGTGTTACTCATTCCGAAATGAAATTTTCATCCTAACACCAATACAACCCAAAATGTTACCAGCGGAAATGATTTGGAATTTATGAAGATTATGAGGTTGAGGACCTATGAAATGAAATTATACACACACTATAGAATGGAAAATAATGTCAGAAACGTTTTAATTTTGTACCATTAGGACATACCATACTTTGGACATTTTAGAAATCCTTACTGTGCAATGACTTTTGTGCTGATAATAATTTCCATATGCATACACACTGCTAATCCCGCATGCAAACAAATTGAACAAATGCTTATGAATCTTATACCTAAACGATGTAATATGAAGAGACTAATGAGCACATCAATCATAACTGAGGGTTGTAATATGATGCAGATGAACAATTACAATTAAATTAAAAATTCGCTAACACTCGTACATGTCAGTAATACTAAAACCCATTGTTGTATTTCTGTTTAACAAGGTTTCACTAACATGAACAGACATTGCTGCAGCCACATCACCAGCTTCTATTTGAGCATCATTTTCCAATTAAAATTCACTCAAATCTGAGTGTTTACAGGATGCCAGTTAAAGAGAATGTTTCTGTAAATATCTAAAATGCCCTGCATTCACATGAATTGTTATTACAGAAGGATGGGGGAAAGAGGAGAACAAAATGGAACTTTCCAACTTGTTAACAATGAAAATGCAAACAAAATAAATGAAACATCATGATAAAAGAGGTCTCTTGGTATCATTTTAGAATGTGACATCTCATCACATTCTCAGCTAGGTCACGTTTGTCACTGCACTTGAAAGCTGTTGAAAGCAGCTGTGGGAAGAGTCTTAACTAAATGTGTCCCTCTTTCCAATGACCTCACATTCTCTGGGTGCTACAGTAACTCAACCTCAACTTAGTTTATTTACGGTTTACCCAAGGATGAGAGTGTGAATGCATTAATAGTGCATTGTGGGGACAAGTCCACAGTTTACAGCTTTCTTTTATTTTACATATTATTACCAATGCTAAAGTGAGCTCACCAAAGATAAAGACTTCAGGGAAACATAAATGATTTAAAAAAAAAACGTTGGGTTGCAACAATGACTGAGTATATCAGAAAGAAAGAGAATAGATTTACTGCAAGATAATGCATCTCTGAGCACAATCTGATCAAGGGTTGAATGATTTGTGGCAGAATTGGGAAATACCTTATGAACAATCCAACTCACCTTATTAATATTCAGCCTGCCATTTCACCAAACTCACCAAATATGTTCGATAGTGGGTAAGTGTGGGCGGCACGGTAGCACAGTGGTTAGCACTGCTGCCTCACAGCGCCGGAGACCCGGGTTCAATTCCCGCCTCAGGCGACTGACTGTGTGGAGTTTGCACGGTCTCCCTGTGTCTGCGTGGGTTTCCTCCAGGTGCTCCGGTTTCCTCCCACTGTCCAAAGATGTGCAGGCCAGGTGAATTGGCCATGCTAAATTGCCCGTAGTGTTAGGTTATGGGTAAATGTATGGGTGGGTTGCGCTTCGGCGGGGCAGTGTGGACTTGTTGGCCCGAAGGGCCTGTTTCCACACTGTAAGTAATCTAATCTAATCTAATATAATCTAAACACCACAAGAACGAGAGCAAGGAAGAATGTGGCAGATTCAGTTCATCACTTGATCAAATGGCCTCCAATTTGGACACTGTGCACCAACATCTCAGGGAATGTTCCATAGCCACAGGCCACACTCCCCTTCTATGGGCACTGATATTCAGCATGTGCCAATCTCTAAGAATTCTCCTGACACATCTCAGATCCTGTTCCAGGATACTCCTGCCCCTCAATGCTGCCCCTCGGGCTTCCTCAGGAACTCTTGTTGTAACACTAGCAAAGGTATTGTGTGCGTAGGGACACTCCTTCTCAGTTCAGGGACAGGTCCAGGCTGCATCTCCACCCAGGATGGTCACTCCCTGAAAGAGTACTTTCTCACTCAAATCACTCACTCACTCTGATCACTCACTCACTCACTTGCTCACTCTGATCACATCCCAATCTGATGACTCACTCACTCTGAGCCCACCCCAATGCTCACCATCTCCCTGTCTTGCCTTTGCGCGCTATGACCCCTGTGCCAGAGATTCCAGACTCAAATCCCTCCTTTGTTTGTTGTTACCATTAGTGCAGACACAAAACCAGGAAGCTGGTCATGGTTGTCAGGAGGCCTCAGTCACAATTAGGTGGATAGTCTTTACCCAGGGGAGGGCAGTCTTCAGGTTTTCAGTCCAGTTTCTGCTTGGGCAGTCCGAGTCTGGATCGTCTCCCAGTTAGGGGCGAGGAGCTAAATGCATTCCACTACCCAGCTTTCCTTTCTGTGTCCTACTGTGGGCTTTTTAAGTCCTGGAGTGAGAAAGACAGGCAGATATTAATGGAAATGAAAGTGGGTGGCACTTTCAGCGGGTACTGTTGCTGCAGGTGGGGAGTTGTCCCCTTTGAGGGAGTGGGCAGTGCAGAAGGCAGGCAGAGGCTGGTGGTATCAGGGACTGGGGTGAGTGAGGGAGGCAAGATGTTGTGGTTAATAATGAGTGGGACAGCACAAGCCTTAATGGGAGTTTGAGCCAGTAACAGAGTGTCAATTAGATTAGATTACTTTAGATTACTTTACAGTGTGGAAACAGGCCCTTCGGCCCAACAAGTCCACACCGACCCGCCGAAGCGCAAACCACCCATACCCCTACATTTACCCCTTACCTAACACTACGGACAATTTAGCATGGCCAATTCACCTGACCTGCACATCTTTGGAACTGTGGGAGGAAACCGGAGCACCCGGAGGAAACCCACGCAGACACGGGGAGAATGTGCAAACTCCACACAGTCAGTCGCCTGAGGCGGGAATTGAACCCGGGTCTCTGGCGCTGTGAGGCAGCAGTGCTAACCACTGTGCCACCGTGCTGCCCAATGTGAGGAATTAAAGAGAATGATAAGGTAGAGAGTTGTTAACAAGTTGAAAAGCAGTTGCCATGTGACCATTTGGAGAAAGGCTGTAATTGTTGCAATAGCAATTTAGTTGCGTGTTTAATCCAATAGGAGTGCCCCAATGATATCTGCAATTGCAGGACTGGGGTCAGTGCCACTTGATCAGCTTTTAAATAGATGGAATCTGGAGATATCCAATATTAACACATATTCGGCCTGCAACATTTCCCAGTCTGTTCCACTGGGTTATTGATAAATATTACAACTATTTTATTTGTTCTGAAAGCTACAGTAAGACATTGAAATGACCCACAAAAAAATCAGTTTCACTAAGGAAACCTTGTATTCTCTTCATTCCGAAGCTTAATCTGTTCTTTTTTGGTGAAGTTGGACAAGTTACATATTTTGCTCTTTTTATTAATGTCCTCTTTGTTCATGTATTTGTTAGCCATGATTCACATTGACATGATATCCATGTGTGCGTTTGGTGTGAAATTTGGAACTGGATTGTAGGAATATTAATTTCTCACCTTGTTTAAAATTTTAAACTTTGGATGGAAACAATTACTAGACTCAAATCTTTGCAAAAGCGAAACAATTACCATTTATTTGAGGAGCACAAAGCTCTTACAAAAAATGATTACCTAAGACTAGACTGAACTTAATTTATTTTCATGATGTCAACTGGTATTGAATCCAGTGAGAATCAGTACAGTTTATTTAATATACATTATAATCAATAGCAGTAATGGCACAATGCATCTGAACATCTATATTTATGAACTATTCCATTTATATGCTAGTATACCTGTAAACCTGTTTGTGTCTACATCTCTTATAATCACAGATGTTTGTCTGTCTCAGCCCTAGATAATGGATTTTACTTGAAACGGCCTGTAATCCTGGTGTACAATAAATCCACAAAATGTTGCTGGACTGATTTAATTCAAATTGTACCTCACTGGTTGTTTAACTAAGAGGCAGGGTCGAGTTTTGCATTTGGCCAATTTGCCAGCTGGCTGAGATGTTAAGGAGCTGAGAGGGCAGAAGGGAAGCAGTTGGTTATTGCGGGGGATAAGGATACAGGTGGAGCTGGCAAAACATAATGCTTGCAATTCTAAATTCGTTCGCCACAAATTGATAGCGTATGCATCCAGAATTGGCAAAAAAAAAGAGCGTACATGAGTTTATGATTTTTAAGAGTGAGTAAGTAAGATCAGCATGTCAAATCAAGTCCATGTAACTTATCTTTGAAATAGTGGCTTGGCAGCTGCAATTGCCTGACTGCAGGGTAGAGATTACATGTTAGAATCAGCGGCAAAGTCACTCCACAACCCGGCTTGGCTGATGGTTTGGATAAACAACGGATTGGGGCAGCAGTTTCAGGAACTTATCCTGGATGTCCATTGGCAGTCCAATCCAATTTGGCAGTTAGTCTACTTCTGTCTGGAAGGAGCTGATTGAATAACTCCTGCTGGATTGAATAATGTGTAAAACAGACTCAACATAACTGGACTTGTAGGTTGATGGAAAAAATCTCGTCAGTCTCTAACTGAGATGGGTCAGGGTATGAATGTTGCGAAAATCATTTAAAATGTTCAACATGGAGCTTCTCAAAGTCGAGAGAAAACAGTTACATTTTCTAACTAAGTGTTGAACAGCGAGATGAGATTCTGACTAGGGAGTAGTGAAGGAGTCTGCAATAGTGAATTTTGAGAAGATTTGTAGCTCAGGTTGAGGTTCTGGATGTAGGGTTTGCTCACTGAGCTAGAAGGTTTATTTTTCAGTCGTTTCATCACCATACTAGGTAACATCTTCAGTGAGCCTCCGGATGAGGTACTGATGGTATGGCCCACTTTTTATTTATATGTTCAGGTTTCTTTGGCTTGATGATGTCATTTCCTGTTCTTTTTTCTCAGTGGGTCCAAGTCAATGTGTTTGTTGATAGAGTTCCGGTTGGAATACCATGCTTCTAGGAATTCTCATGTGTGTCTCTGTTTGGCTTGTCCTAGGATGGATGTATTGTCCCAGTTGAAGCGGTGTCCTTCCTCCTCCATATGTAAGGATACTAGTGAGAGAGGGTCATGTCGTTTTGTGGCTAGTTGATGTTCATATATCCTGGTGGCTAGATTTATGCCTGTTTGTCCAATATAGTGATTGTTGCAGTTCTTGCAAGGTATTTTGTGAATGACATCAGTTTTGCTTGTTGTCTGTATAGGGTCTTTCAAGTTCATTAGCTGCTGTTTTAGTGTGTTGGCGGGTTTGTGGACTACCATGATGCCAAGGGGTCTGCGGAATCTGGCAGTAATTTCCGAGAGGCCTTTGATGTAGGGGAGAGTGGCTAAGGTTTCTGGATGCGTTTTGTCTGCTCGTTTGGGTCTGTTGCTGAGAAATTGGCAGACTGTGTTCATTGGGTACCTGTTCTTTTTGAATACATGGTATAGGCAATTTTCCTCTGATCTGTGTAGTTCCTCTGTGCTGCAGTGTGTGGTGGCTCATTGAAATAATGTTGTAATGCAGCTTTGTTTGTGAGTGTTGGGATGATTGCTTCTGTAGTTCAGTATTTGGTCTGTATGTGTTGTTTTCCTGTAGACACTGGTTTGAAGTTTACCATTAGCCGTTTGCTCAACTGCAACATCTAGGAATGGCAGTTTGTAGTTGTTTTCCTCCTCTTTAGTGAATTGTATGCCAGAAAGGGTATTATTGATGGTCTTGAATGTTTCCTCTAGTTTGTTTCGTTAAGAGTGCTTTATCAGAGGTTCACTGATGATGTGACCTAGTATGGTGATGAAACATCTGAAAATAAGACTTCTAGCTCAGCGAGCAAACTTACATCCAGAGTCTTATTTGCTGCAATGACATCTCACTCCTTTGCAATACACTCAATGTTAGAAACTAGACACTGACAATTCTCAACACGACAGCCAGAGTGGGAACCTGGTGACCTCAGCTCGCCACTAATTACCCTCTGACAAACCATTTGGGACAATTGTGGATGGCATGGTGTTTTAAAAAATTCTCAAGGTCAGGTTCGTAGGAGAGTAGTCTGACACAGAACAAACGACCAAGAGGCGAGTCTGCTAGAATATGGGCATTTTATTCCCCGCAGCGTCGCCACAACCAACGGGTCTGGCTTATACTCACTCTACATGTTACCGGAACTGGGAGCCGTCAGTTCTCGTAGAGCGGTTGCCAACAACCCACGCTCGGCGGTTAAACGTAACCCCGGAGCAGACTCCCCGAACTGGAGACTTTTCCAGCTGATATACTCTTTTCCAGATATAAACATTCATGTGAACAGCAGAGCAAGGCTAAAAAACACATTCCATTCTGGTTACATACAGATAAGAAGATTCACACGGGGAGGTGTGTAATAAGATTCACACGGGACTAAGCAACACCTCCATTCCGGTTAGATTCACACATGTATTGGGACATAATTTTTAACCGTTTCACCACACATGGTTGCGCTTTCGAGATGGCGGCTGTTCCAGCAGTGGGCAGTGTCCCCTCTTGTGGCAAATGGGAGATTACAACAAGTGAAATGCCATGAGATGATGAGGGATGAAAACTCACAAAGCCTTGCAGAGAGTAACCCTCTGCAAAGCTGGACAGAAATGACACTAAGCTAATTTTTTGAAAGATTCAGACCTTTATGGCTATATGTCCCAGTTTATAAAAGCCTGTGTAATTTCTGAACAAGTCTTCTGTGGAGTTTGGTTCATACAAGAACATTTTGAACATTGTTAAAAATCTCACAACACCAGGTTATAGTCCAACAGGTTTAATTGGAAGCACCAGCTTTCGGAGCACCGCTCCTTCATCAGGTGATAGTGGAGGACACAATTGTAAGACACAGAATTTATAGCAAAAGTTTACAGTGTGACGCAACTGAAATTATACATTGAAAAATACCCTGATTGTTTGTTAAGTCTCTCATCTGTTAGAATGACCATGTTAGTTTCACTTCTTTCATATGTAAATCACAAAACTTTTTTTAAAAGTTACATTCTCAGGTTAACTTTAACAATTAGTGTCAGTCCAGATAATGTGTTCAAGGTGCTAGCCCCCTGTGTGCTGCTGTCTGTGCTATAATGCTTACACTGATTCTAATCTAAAAAATGAATTAACAGAATCTTACATGGAGTCATGCAGTTTTTGAGCGAAGTACAATGTAACTCAGCAAGTACAAATTTCTGTGTGTGTGGGTGGGTGGGGGCTTGTGAGTGTCTGTGAGAGAGAGTGTGTATGTGTGTGAGTGTAAAGGGGTCTAAGTCTGTGAGAGGGTGCATGTGTAAGTGTGGGAGTGTGCATGATTGCTGAAGTGTGTGTGAGTGTGAGTGTATGTGTGTGAGAGTGTGTGTGTGTAGGAGTGTCTGTGTGTGTGTATAGTGCAATGGTGGTCACCTGCAATATGACATGAACCCAAGGTCCCGGTTGAGGCCCTCCCTATGGGTACCGAACTTAGCTATCAGCCTCTGCTCGGCCACTTTTCGCTGCTGCCTGTCCCGAAGTCCCGAAGTCCACCTGGGAGGATGGTCACCCGAAGGTCCGAGGTCAAATAGCCTGGACTGCTGAAGTGTTCCCCAACTGGGAGGGAACACTCCTGTCTGGTGATTGTTGTGCAGTGCCCATTCATCCGTTGCCATAGCCTTTGCTCGGTTTCCACAATGTACCATGCCTCAGGGCATCCTTGCCTGCAGCATATGAGATAGACAATGCTGGCTGAGTCACATGAGTACCTGCCACGTACATGGTGGGAGGTGTCCCCACATGTAATGGTGGTGTCCATGTCCACACTCTGACACGTCTTGCAGCACCTACCGTGACAGGGTTGTATGAAGTTGTCCTGAAAGCCGGGCAGTTTGCTACAAATAATGATCTGTTTGAGGTTTGGTTGTTGTTTAAATGCGAGCAGTGGAGGTGTGGGGAAGGTCTTGGCGAGGTGATAATCCTCATTGATAATGTGTTGCAGGTCACAAAGAACATGGCGTAATTTTTCAGCTCCTGGGAAATACTGAACAACGAAGGGTACCCTGTATCTGTCTCCTGAGGAGATTATTACAGTTCCTTACCTTGGCACGTCAGAACCAGCGGTCGATGAGTTGAACATCGTACCCCGTTTTTATGAGGGCATCCCTGAGTACTTCCAGGTGTCTGTCACGTTCCTCCTCATCTGAGCAGATCCAGTGTATGTGTAGTTTTATCAGTGACTCCTCGCCATGGGTCCAGAGGAAGAAAATGTCGTCAATGTACCTTGTGTATAATGTTGGCTGGAGATCCTGCATAGAGAAGAAGTCTTGTTAGAACCTGTGCACAAAGATGTTGGCATTTTGGGGTGCACATCTGGTCCCCATGGCTGGTCCATGTGTCTGGATGAAGAACTGGTTGACAAAGGTGAATATGTTGTGATCGAGGATAAAGCGGATGAGTTGTAGGATGGTGTTTGGAGATTACCAGTTGTTCATACTGAGTACTGAGGCTGTTGCCGCGATGCCGTCATGGTGGGGGATGCTGGTGTAGAGTGCTGAAATGTCCTTGTGACGAGGAATGTTCCTGGTTTGATTGGTCCATGGCTGCTGAGTTTCTGTAAGAAATCTGTAGTGTTGTGACAGAAGCTGGAGATCCCCTGTACAATGGGTTTCAAGATGCCTTCCACATAGCCGGAGAGATTCTCACATAGGCTCCTATTGCCCGATACAATGGGATGTCCTGATCCATTGGCTTTGTGTATCTTCAAAAGGCAGTAGAAGTCGCCTACGCAAGAAGTAGTTGGGATGAGGGCGCGTAGGGAACTCTGAAGGACTGGATGCAGAGTCCTGATCAATGTTTTTTGTTCACAGGTGTGTTCTCTGGTCGGATCGGCCGGTAGTTGCCTGTAGTGTTCCTGGTTGTTCAGTTGTCGGTACACTTCCTTGCAATAATCTGTTCTATTCTGAATGACGATGGTTCCTCCTTTATCTGCTGGTTTGATGACAATGTTGTGATTGGTTTTGAGAGCATGGATGGCGTTGCGTTGTGAACGGGTGATGTTTTGCTCTACATTGTAGGTACGGCTGATGAATCTGGCATTTATATCTTTCCTAACAGTTTGAGTGTATATGTGAAGCCCAGGGCAGCAATTTGGGGTCCAAGTTGATTCTGTGTTTGGTTGCTCCTCTACCGATCCCTGTGATGACTGTTCTGGTTCGTCATTGGGCTTGTTGGGATCACTGCTGGCACCTTGAAAGAATTCCTGGAGTCTCATTCATCTGATGAATTCCTCTGTGTCTGCTGCAAGAACCAAGGGGTCCATTTTGGTGGTGAGACAGAAATTGAGACCCCTGCTCAGGACTTCAATCTCTTCCAGTCGAAGGGTGTGGTCCGATAAGTTGACAATTGACTTCCCCGCAGTGATAATGTTATTCACTGTGGTGCCAGATTGGGTTTGCTGCTACTGGTGAGAATGCCAAGTTTCTCCAGTTTTTTGTTCTTGATCGTGTACGTGGTGTAGTTTTGTCGCCTTGTCTGTTTGGCAATGTCACGTAATTGTACTGCTGTATCCTGAGTGCAGGCTGAGAGTGTGGACTCCATCTGAATTTCAAGGTTGTGGCGCCTGCGGTAGAGTTGGTGCACGAGATGATTGAGGAGTTTGCGAGAGGTGCAGTGGCAAAGTCTCTCCGTGTAGTCTGTGTTGTAGGTCAACTTGGGCGGGTTCATGATCTGTAATCCTTTTGGGATCTTTCCTGCTTGCTTGCATTTCTGTAGAAACTTGATGTCTGTGTTGATATGTGCGACCTTCTTGGAGATCCTCTCCACTTGAAGCCGGCAATTAGTGGTGTTGATGGTCGTCATGATTTGGAGATGCTGGTGTTGGACTGGGATCTAAGCATCAATCTAAACATTATGTCACAGACAGCAGCACACAGGGGGCTAGCACCTTGAACACATTATCTGGACTGACACCAATTGTTAAAGTTAACCTGAGAATGTAACTTTTAAAAAAAGTTTTGTGATTTACATATGAAAGAAGTGAAACTAACATGGTCATTCTAACAGATGAGAGACTTAACAAACAATCAGGGTATTTTTCAATGTATAATTTCAGTTACATCACACTGTAAACTTTTGCTATAAATTCTGTGTCTTACAATTGTGTCCTCCACAACCACCTGATGAAGGAGCGACGCTCCGAAAGCTAGTGTGCTTCCAATTAAACCTGTTGGACTATAACCTGGTGTTGTGTGATTTTTACCTTTGTACACCCCAGTCCAACACCGGCTCCTCCAAAGTTTGAACTTTGGAATATATGTTTCTGATTTTATGGCTGCAGCTAATCTTCATAGAGGAAGTTAAAATGTCGGATGACAGCATCTTTACTATTAGGTAAATATTGCAGTCTATAGTTTCCACTCGGTGACACTAGTTTTTATTATATGCACATTTATCTGAAATCAGTCAATTAATGATTTTTTTTTGTCACGTTTTTTACAGTGAATAATAGAGTAAAATAATGAAAAGCTTCCACTATCACCACGATTCAGGCCCCTATTTGAATAGATTAAGAATTAAAAAAAGGTCAAAGATAGTCTATAACCATTCCACCAACACTTCAACACCACCAGTGCCACACCCAACCAACATTGAAGTCACCTGTCCTCAGGCACCATCTTTCGCCATTGGGCCTGTCTTGCCAATGTCTCCTCCACCGATCGAGCAGCTGATACCGGGTTCTGTGTTTGCCCCTCCTCAACATTGCTGCCAAAGTCCAATTCTGAGCTCATCAGCCATCTCACCACCATCCTCTGGAACTTCAAGCATAATAATCTATAGTGCAAACCAAATTTTTACAATTTTTTGCACTAATTTGAAAAGCACACAGTGAGAGATAGCCACAAAACCGGCTGTACCACAAGGTAGTCCTCATCCTCATCCCCATCCCCTACCACTATTCATTCTCAGCTGCATGAAATAAAGGATCATGTTACTACAATAGAATACATCATGGGATACTTAATGCAAATCCTTTTTAATAAAATATGTTCTAAAATGCTGTCCAATAGTTCTCATGCATGACAGATTGTACATTTAGTAATACAAGAAAGTTTAGATCGGAAGTTAGAGCAAGGATTACTTCTTAAAATTAATGTAATCCTGCTCCCAAAGTTGAAACTCTTGGCCCAGACTCCTAGTATTAGATATTTAACATAGACTGAATGCTGGTAGGATTTCCATATGGGAAGCAAAAAACATTAATACAAAAAGTGAAATTAGTGTTTTTTTCATGAAGAATGGTAATTTATACTGACAGAAAATGACACAATGTAAGCTGTTAATGGTCTGAGCAGAATTTCATAATTTATTATCAAGATTCTTATTAGAACTTACATTACATACTGTAAAAATGCTTCAAGCTTTTTAAAATTATTCTCCTTAAAAGGTTACTTTAAAAATAAGTCTTTTTGAATAATTTGTATAATCAGAGCTAAACACTAAAATCAGACTTCATTCCTAAAATGACATTTTAAATTTCAGCAAATTGCACTCATTACAAAGTGAAGGATATCAAATGTTGGGAGGATAGGTTGCCAATTTAGAATAATTCATTTTGAATTACAAGTGTTTTGCAGATGTGTATTCACTTAAAACCAGGTTGAGTCTTTCACTCCATCCTTCTTTTACTTATGAACATTAAGAGCCAAAAGATAGTAATTTTCAACTTTATGCACTGAATTGGGTTAAAAGCAGGATGTCAGAGATGAAATGGCCAACGTTCTAGTTAATTACATACACTTACTAGATTACCATGTCCTTTATTCAAAATCACACACAGAAAAATTTTGTTAATTATCAGTACATTTCATTTTTTTATAAAGTTAAAAAATTAACAGAAATTAATAGTTAAAGGAAGTTATTTAAACCTGAAATTGCTGTTTTCTGAAACTATGTCATCATTGAACCTTCATATTAAAAACACAAAACTAAATTAAAGGTTCTGTATCAGAATGCATGTAGCATTCATAACTTGGTGAATGAATTGATTGTGTAAATTGAAGTGATTAAATATGATCCAATAACCATGACAGAGGCATGGCTGCAGGAAGACAAGGACTGGGTCCTGAATAGTGACAGTCAAGAATAGGAAGCTCAATAAAGGTTAAGGGATAGCTCTCCTAATCAAAGATGGCAGTAGTTTGGATGGCCTTGATTCAGGAGAGCAGGATGTCAAATTGGTTTGGATGTAGATGAGGGATATTAGGGGAAAGAGGTTACGTGGGAATGATCTTTACCATAATATAGGAAAAGTGACACAAGAAGAAACATTGGGTGCTTGTGGGAAGAAGACAGAAATAATTAAGAATAATTTAAACCACATATTAAAAGGAAAATCAGATTTGTAACTTTTTTGAGATGGTTTCTTAAGAGCAGCATGCTCTGGAAACAATCAGAAAGTATTGTGCACTGTGACTTCAGGGTAACGGCCCATCTCGGGGCTGTGATCATATTCTCATTGCATATCACATCCAGTTTGAAAAAAGAAGTGTGTATTCAGAATTAATATTTTAAACATAAAAAGGGTAACTATGTGACCATTAAAATGGAGCAATCTGAAGTGACTTTGGATATTAGGCTTGGAGATAGATCAGGAGTGGTATAATGGCGGACATTTAGACCATGAGACATAGGAGCAGAAATTAGGCCATTCAGCCCATTGAGTCTGCTCTGCCATTTAATCATGGCTGATAAGTTTCTCAACTCCATTCTCCTGTTTTCTCCCCGTAACCCTTGATCCCCTTGGCAATCAAGAACCTAGCTATCTCCTTCTTAAATATACTCAATGACCCGGTCTCCACAGCCTTCCGTGGTAATGAATTCCATTATCTCCCCAGTCTCTGGCTAAAGAAATTTCTCCTTATCTCTGTTCTAAAAGGTCTTCCCTTTGCTCTAAGGCTGTTCCCTCGGGTCCTAGTCTGTCCTACCAATGGAAACATCTAGACTGTCCAGGCCATTCAGTATTCCGTATATTTCAATTAGATCCTCCCCTCATCTCTCTAAACTCCATTGAGTATAGACCCAGACTCCTCAAACATTTAAAGGGTTATTTCAGATTTAATACATTCCCACTTTTACAAAAAATTTCAAGAGGAGGACCCATCATTTGTGGTCAACTAAAGAAGCTAAGGAGAGTATTTAATTGTACAAAGGTGAGTGACAGGTCATTCAACTGATCAAAATATTAAAAAATGGCAGAGAATAATTCAAAGACTAATTATAGAATAAGGGAGCTATGCAACATGGAAACAAACCATTTGGTCCAACTTATCCATGCTGACCAGTTATCCTAACCTATTCTAGTCCCATTTGTCAATACTTGGCCCATATCCCTCTAAACCCTTCCTATTCATATACCCATCCAGATGCCTTCTAAATGTTGTAATTGTACTCGCCATCACCACTTCCTCTGGTAGTTCATTCCATATCTGCATGACCCTTTGCCCCTTGGATCCCTTTTAAATCTTTCCCCTCTTACCTTAGACCTATGCTCTCTAGTTTTGGATTCCACTACCCTGGGAAAAAGACTTTGGCTAGTCATGCCCCTCATAATTTTATAAACCTCTAAAAGATCACCCCTCAACCTCTGACACTCCAGGGAGAAAAGTTTAATCCTATTTAGCCTCTCCCAATAGCTTAAATAAGACAAATACATGAGGGTATGAGAGACAGCTAGTGAGAAATGTATAAAAATGATAGGAGACCTTCTGTAGCTTTTTGAAAAGCAAAAGAGTAAGTCAAATAAATGTTGGTCCTCTGGAGGGTGAGAATAGGGACTTAATAAGAGTTAATAAAGAAATAATGGATATAATAAACAAATATTTTGTTTTTGTCTTCACTATAGGGGGTTCCAAAATCATCCCAGTAAGACTGTAACTCCAAGGTTTTGCAGGAAGGCAGGAACTTGGTGAGATTATAATCATTGGGGAAATGGCACTAAGCAAACTTCAGGTTAGGTTCTTAAGTAAGGTATCGAATGAAGTAGTAGATGCAGTGATGTTAATTTTCCAAAACTTGTGAGATTCAGGAAGGGTTTCATTAGACTGGAAAGTAACAGATATAACCTTTCAACGTGAGAAGGAAGGGAGGCATGGAGAAAGTGTTGGAATTGATCATGAAGGAGGTTATAACTGGGCATTTGGAGAACCTCAAGATAATCAGGAATGGTCGGCATAAGCCTGTGAAAGCAAAATAATGCTTAACAATTTATTGCAATTCTTTGAAGGAGTTACATATGCTCTGATGTGCTGTATTTAGATTTCCAGAAGACATTTGACAAGATCCCACATTATTCGTTACTTTGCAAAGTAGGAGTTCATGTACTAGCATGGATAGAGGGTTGGCTGGTGGGCAGAAAACAGAGATAATACATAAATAGGTCTTTTCTGATTGACAGGATGTGATAAGTAGGGGCCTGCATGGGCCTGTACTGAACTCTCAACATTTACATTAGTGATTTAAGTAAGGAGGGCATAGGCATTGCTTAATTTGCAAATGACATACAGATAGGTCAGAAGGTATGTTGTGGAGATAACAGAGCAAGGGTGCACAAAGAAAATAGATAGATTAAAAGACTGGGAAAATATCTGGCAGAGGGAAATAATAGGAAAAATGTGAAGTTGATAATTTTGGCAAGAAGAATAATAAAGTAGCATATCATTTCAATGACAAATGACTACAGAATTCTGAAATGCAGAGGGATCTGCATGTTCTAGTGCAGGAGAGACAAAAGTTGATGTGCAAGTCCAGAAAGTGTTTTAAAAAGGCAAATGGAATGCTATCCTTTGTTACAAGAGGAACTAAGTATAAGTGCATGGGTACCATGCTTCAGTTATATAAATCCCTGGTTAGACCCCACTTGGAGCACTGTGGGCAGATCTGGGCATCATACCTTATAAAGGATAGGTTGCCCTTGGAGGGAGGATACTGGAGATTTACACAAATGTTACCTCGACTTCAGGCGTTAAGTTATAAGGAGAGATTATACAAATTAGGCATGTTCTCCACAATTTAGAATATTATGGAGTGATCTGATTGAAGTGTTCAAGATATTAACAGGAAAAGATGGTTTGATAAAGATAAACTATTTTCACTGCTTGAGGATTCTGGAATTAGGGGCATAATCTGAGAATTAGGGCTAGACTATTCAGAGTTAGAAAGAAAGGCTGGATAGGCTGGGACTTTTTTCACTGAGGCATAGGAGATTGAGAGTCATAGAGATGTACAGCACAGAAACAGACCCTTCAGTCCAACTCATCCATGCTGACCAGATATCGCAACCTAATCTAGTTCCATTTGCCAGCACTAGGCCCATATCCCTCTAAACCCTTCATATTCATATACCCATCCAGATGCCTTTCAAATGCTGTATTGTACTAGCCTCCATCACTTCCTCTGACAGCTCATTCCATACACACACCACCATCTGTGTGAAAAAGTTACCCCTTAGGTCCCTTTTAATTTTTTTCCCTAAACCTATGCCCTCTCATTCTGGACTCCCCCATTCCAGGAAAAAAAAGTTTGTCTGCATACCTTATCCATGTCCCTTGTGATTTTATAAACCTCTATTAGGTCACCCCTCAGTCTCCAACACACCAGGGAAAACAGCCCCAGCCTCTTCAACTTCTCCTTATAACTCAAATCATCCAGCCCTGGCAACATTCTTGTAAATCTTTTCTGAACCTTTTCAAGTTTCACAACATCCTTCCAATAGGAGTGAGACCAGAATTGCACACAATATTCCAAAAGTGGCCTCACCAATGTCCTGGACAGTAGGATCACCCAACTCCGATACTCAATGCGCTGTCCAATAAAGGACTGCATACTAACGCCTGCTTCACTATTCTACCTACCTGCGATTTCACTTTCAGGGAACTAAGGTCTCTTTGTTCAGCAATACTCCCCAGGTCATTACCATTAAGTGTATAAGTCCTGCTCTGATTTGCCTTTCCAAAATGTGGCACTTCACATTTATTTAAAGTAAACTCCATCTGCCACTTCTCAGCCCATTGGCCCACCTGATCAAGATCCCATCGTTCTCTGAGGTAACCTTCTTCGCTGTCCACTACACCTGAAGAGAATTTTATAAAATCATGAGGGGTATAGATAGGGTTAATGGTGGGTGTCTTTTCCCTAGGATGTGGCATTTGAAGACTAGTAGGGCCTGTTTTTAAGGTGGGAGAAGAGAGAGTTTAAAAAGATTTGAGGGACAAAGTG
This sequence comes from Chiloscyllium plagiosum, assembly GCF_004010195.1. Taxonomy (NCBI): domain Eukaryota; kingdom Metazoa; phylum Chordata; class Chondrichthyes; order Orectolobiformes; family Hemiscylliidae; genus Chiloscyllium; species Chiloscyllium plagiosum. The sequence continues at coordinate 82,925,026 of NC_057722.1, read as the reverse complement.
TTTTTAAATAGAGAGTATTTTGCATGTGAAATGAACTTCCTGAGGAAGTGGTGGGGGATGTGGACACAATTACAAAGTTCATAAGATATTTGGATAAGTACATGGATAGGAAAAGTTTGAAGGGAGATGGCCCAGGAGCAGGCAGGTGGGCCTACTTTAGTTTGGGATTGTATTCAGCATGGACTGGTTGGACCGGATTCTGGATTAGTGGTGCTGGAAGAGCACAGCAGTTCAGGCAGCATCCAAGGAGCTTCGAAATCGACGTTTCGGGCAAAAGCCCTTCATCAGGAATAAAGGCAGTGAGCCGGGAGCGTGGAGAGATAAGCTAGAGGAGGTCTGTTTCTGTGCTGTATGACTCTATGAGAGCTGTTGGGAAGCACTTCGACACACAAAGGGTGGTTGAGGTTGGAGCTCTCTTCCAAAATGACAGTGGATGCAAGATCAGTTGTTGATTTTAAATCTGAGATACATAAAGTTTTATTAAGTAAAGATTTTAAGTCACAGCTCCACCATGATCTCAATGTAAGAGCAGGCTTGAGGGTCAGAATGGCCGACTCCTGCTCCTATATTCCTGGTTATACAGGATATTGGTGAGATCATATCTCAGATACTTTGTGCAGTTTTACTCTGTTTATTTCATGCAGAATGGAAATGCGTTGAGGACAGAGGAGGCTTATTAGATTGATATCTAAAAGACATAGGTTATCTCTGAGGAAAGGTTAGACAGACTGGTCTTATTTTCATGAGAGTTTAGTAGAGTGAGGGGTGATTTGACTAAAGTTTATAAGATGCTGAAAGACCTGGTTAATGTGGACATGGAAAGGATGTTTCCTTTTGTAAGTGTGACTAGAATTAGGCAACATTGTTTCAAAATCAGAGACTACCTTTTAAGACAGAGATAGGGCAAAGAACTTTTGTCACTTCAGAACTCCCTGCCTCACAGGTCAGTGGAGGTGTGGGTCAATTAATATTTTTAAGATGAAGGAAAGTAGATTCTTGTTAGCCAATCAATTTGTCAGCCACAAGTAAATGAGGCACAGATGAGAATGTGGAATTTGGAACACTGACAGATCAGTTATGGTCTTACTGAATGGTGGTGTGGGCTTGAAGGGGCGAAATGATCTAAGTTTGCTCCTGATTCATATGGAGTATATGTCTCCCACAACCATGGAAAATATGTGGCACCCTGCCCTCCCCTCCTCTTCCCTTCCCTCTCCTCCTCAACATTCCTCCCTGTACTAACCTCTCTGCCTTACCCTCCCCTTTCATCCTTTCTCCTCCTCTCCCCTCCCCTCTCCTCCTCTTCCCCTCCTTCTATCCCTTCTTCTTCACTCCCCTCCCTTCCCTGCACTGC
>NC_057722.1:82912992-82923647 GCF_004010195.1 Chiloscyllium plagiosum | reverse complement strand
CTCCTCTCCCCTCTTTACTCTAACCTCCCCTCTCCCCCTACCCTATCCTCCTTCCCTTTCCTCCCCTCCCCTTTGCATTGCGGAAATTTAAAAAATCACTTTCAAAAGTACAGTGCATTTTAACATTACACAAACTTTAAATAACATTTTTCTGTTGTTTCTGTTGCAGTTCAGTCTTTCAGTCCTATTGCTTGTAGTACCATGCAGTTTGACATAGCTTTGATCCCCAGTGAGCGTCACAGTAAGGTTGAGATATTTAACGTCATGTGAAAATGATGTTGAACCTTATTCCTTCAATGGTGTAGAGATATAGCAGTGAATTTCAAAAGACAGCAGAAACCTGACAGTGAGTGAAACAGACCCCTGGCACAGATTTACCTAGAGGATAATACAATGCAGTGAGTTACGCAGAGGATAATAAACAGCCAGCACTGAATTACATACGTGATAACAGCTGATCTCCTTTGAGTTACTTACAGGATAACAGGCAGCTGTCAAAGAGTTACAAATAGGATAATAAAAAGAATTTGTCAATGAATTATGTACAGGATGATAGACAGTGCCTTGTGAGCTACATACAGATTACAGACAGCTCCGTTGAGTTATATGGGAATAACAGACAGCTGCGAAAGAGTAGCGTGTAGGGTAAGGATGGTGGCTAATGTAATAACTATAGAATAGGTAATCAATTGTAGCTAGATACATAGAGGAAGAATCGAACTGCTTCCCAATAATGTACAAAAGAGTAAACTGCTCCCCATGAGTTATATAGGATAATAAATGCTCTTGCATTTTGAGTATTTTCACAATTGAAATGTACTTTTCCTGTAAATATAAATAATGTATGTAGAGACCGCAAATGATCAAAGGTTGCCACATTTGAGATTAAAACACATTGCTTTTCAATGAATAACTTTTGTTGAGCAGTTGCATACAAAAACTGAATTCTAGCCAGGATGAGGGAGATACGGTTTGTTTTGGGATCGCAGCTCACTGCTGACCATGCATGGGTGCAAATCTGCACAAAGTAGCTGCTAAAACATCACAATTTACACATCTACCTCAATTGCACAGAATATGTGCAGGAGAAAAATAGGAGATTAATAAATAAAACACCCCAAACTCAAAGCACTGTGCTTTATAATGTGCCCTCCCATATCCTTGTGGGTGTCGAATGCAAGTGATGAGTTCACATCCTGCCATTCCCTGTGGAACATAGGCGAGTATGGACTAAAGACTCACAGGGAGTGTGACATCACTCAGCAAAGTAAGAATTGCTCCATATTTAAGGTCCAGCAGGTTTAACTGTCCAGATGTGAATACCTTCTCATAAAGGGATGAGCTCAAGGCCCACTAAGTTTTACAAATTTTCTGTGATGAATGATTAAATCACAAGGTGAAAAGTTCATTCTCCTCCATAACCTCCTGCACCCAGACATTTTCCCATGCCATGATCAGAGTAATCAGTGAGAGGGAACACGAGGTGAATAGAAAAGTAATAAACTCTGATGAGATCAACAGTGTACATTATCTGTATCTGTTCCAACTCTGGACTTTCAACTGTGAAAAAGCAAAATTGTGATGTGCCAGCCTTATCTAAACACTCCACACAGCATCCACTGACGTTCAGCCTCATATTTGTACCAAGGAACCGTACCCATCTGAAATTGCAGCTGCTGACCATAACAGCAGAAAATCGACTGAAGTACTCTTTCTGCTCATTTCCAAATGTCTCTGCCTATGGGATGTGATAAAGAAAAAGGATCATTAATTCTAATGACAAACATGAAGATATTGCAAAAGGTTCTACTGCTCTATTTCTTATTCTTCCTGTCCACCTATCCTGCAACGTTTCTCCTTTTATACACGAACATGGACAAAAGAGCTTCTCAAAACTCACTATGGACAAAAGAGCTGAATTCCAGTTGTGAGGTGAGAGTGACAGCCCTTGACATCAAGACTGCATTCGACCGTGGGTGGCATCACAGAGCCCTAGCAAAACTGAAATCAATGGGGTATCAGAGAAACTCTCCCCTGGGTGGAGTCATACCTGACATGTATGAAGATGGTTGTGGTTGTTGGAAGTCAATCACCTCACTTCCAGTCTCTGCAGGAGTTCCTCAGGATAATGTCTGAGGCCCTACCATTTTCAGCTACTTCATCAATGGCCTTCCCTCCACCATAGGTTCAGAAGTGAGGGATGTTTGCCAATGATTGTACAATGTTCAGCACCGTTCATGACTCCTCAGACACTGAAGCAGTCCATACTCAAATACAACAATATCTGGATAATATTCAGATTTGGGCTGACAAATAGCAAGTAACATTCACACCACACAAATGTCAGGCAATAACCATCACCAATAAGAGACAATCTAATCACCGCTCTTTGACACTCAATGTTGCCGTGATTAGATTAGATTCCCTACAGTGTGGAAACAGGCCCTTCGGCCCAACAAGTCTACACCGACCCTCCAAAGATCAACCCACCCCCCCTCAGACTAATGAACCTAATACTACGGGCAATTTAGCATGGCCAATTCCCCTAATCTGTACATCTTTAGGAGGAAATTGGAGCACCTGGAGGAAACCCACACAGACACAGGGAGAATGTGCAAACTCCACACAGACAGTTGCTCAAGGCTGGAATTGAACCTGGGACCCTGGTGCTGTGAGGCAATAGTGCTAACCACTGAGCCACTGTGCCACCCCTGATGCATGGAGAAACTATCAGTTTTGCCTCAAATCTCCTGTCCTTTCAACCGTAGGTGGGAGAGGAAAAATTACAGACACAATGTTTCAGGTCTGGATGGTTTCTTTGTTCTTTTTCAGATTCTTTCAGTGTCTTCCAGTAACTTTTTTTTTGCATCTTTCCCTGTCAGAAACTGTATTTTTTTTTACACCTCTTCAACACTCAACTCCTGCTCCACATTTCACACTATGCTCTGTTTTCATTGGGCAGCAAATTGTTTGCATTGTGTCTTTATGAAAGGTGGCTGCCTCCAGCATGTGTACCTTATGGCAATGGTCACATGACTACCGTAAGCTAAGAGGCACATTAGTATTGATTACAGTCCCATCACTAACACACCTGTTGGACTATAACCTGGTGTTGTGTGATTTTCAACTTACAACGAAGCAGAGGTTCCGATGTTTGAATTTCTTACCAAGCCACTGAGGCCTTGAAGCACTCACCGGTCTGAGGGTTCTCAGTATAAACTATTGTTCCTAGTTCTCAGCTCTCAGTTTTGAGATTCCTAGTTTGAAACTTAGTTTTCAGTGTTTTCTGTATATGTTAGGTATCAGATTGCCCTATTTTATAGGTTTGTTTAAAGTGTTACTATTGGGATTGGTTTCATTTACATGTCACCACTGAGCAGGTCACAGATGAGAAAAGACAATCATTGATCTCACTAACACTGCACCCCCTCCTCTCCCTTTAACATCATCCCACCACTGGAAGCCACCAATACAATATTGTCCCGTTCCACGAATCATGCCTATCTTTGATGTTTATATGTGAATAAGGATTGCTACAAATTGCAGGTATGAATAAGTAGTTCAGAAATCTTCGACCAACAGCCAATTTTATCACTCACTCAGCCATTCAATTGTAACACAAAAAAAAACTGAACAGAAGCAGAGATTGTACAGACCTTGCAGATGTCTGTAATGTGGTGCTGCCTGTAGGAAACATTTGGCAATAGACTGACTGTGGCTGAGCACTAAATCCAGGATAATTAGGGAATATTTTACACTTAAACCAGGAGTTTGTACTTAATTGTTATGTTTGGATTGGGAATTCAATGCAATGGGAGTGAACAGGAAGTGTCTGGTCCATTGGAATGCTACCCTGGGAGCAGGTCAATGTTTATCTGGTTTCTGCCATTTTGAAAGCAATAACGTTTAAAGCAATATTTCAAGTTCTGTCTGTAATGTGTTAATATTTAAAGAGTCTTCGTAAAATTGCTGAAAAGACACATTTGACTTGTTGTGCATAAATGTGACCCAACAACAAGACTTTAATTCATTGTTAACCATTGTTAATTAATAATAAACCTACTTCTTAGAAACCTCTGAATTCCCCGAGCATTGGAAGATAATGGAATTGAGGAGAAGAGCTAGAAAAAAAAGCCAAGGCAATCAGTGAAGTTAATGACATAAGCCTGGGGCCAGGAAGCAGCTTCAATGACCCTGGTAGCTGAGCCTCAGTCTGAGGTCAGAGACACGAATCTTTGGAAACATCCATCATAAGACCTGGGCAGTTAGCCTCCATTCCCAAGGTCAGGCAGTGTAGAGAATTTGGAGGTGGGGGTAGGGGTAAAAGTGAAAGGTCATACTATACTTCACCCAGACGAAGATACTTGTTTGCTTTGAAAATAACAAAAGTGGAAAGTTTTGAAAGGCAGAAATAAAATGATTTGATTAGCTAGGGGATACCACTCTGATATAATGAGATTTCACTCACTTTTCGTACATCCAAATTTAAAATAAAACAGTGTAATTGATTTCAACATTGATTTTGAAAAGTAAATTTGTATAATATATGACTCTTTAATTTTATTTGGTAACAATTCATAATAAAACTTGATGGATTGCTGGAAATGAAATTGACCAGTACAAAACTTCAAATACTGAAATATCTCTTAGTTCTCTACAGGTTAATGTGTAAGCAATAGAAAATCAACTTTAAGTAGAGGTTAACACGATAGCGATCACATGGATTGGATAGACATATGATCTCAATGAAATATTCCAAATACACTCATTAACAGGTAATTTGAACACATCTTTTCAAAGGTGATATTTTCACACACACTCTTTGTTGGAGTATTCATGAGCAATACTAAAGAAGCATTGATATACAATAATTTTGAGGTAGCTAATTCATCAATTTGCTAACAATATATTGACACTCTGCTGGTACATTTATATATACATCAGTGCACTCCACTAATACTTTGATCAATATATTGACATAATCTAAATATAAATTACTTTTAGTCCTCTTTATCCTGATATAGTTGCTGAACTGAAGAATATTGTAATTAGCAAGGAATGGTGGGGTATTTAATGCTATTCTTATATAGTTAGCTTGTTCAGTTCTTCAGGATCAGCTCTGTTCATATTTTTTATTTAGTTTTAAAATTATACCTTTTATTCCATAGTTTTTCTTGTTCTCAGTCTCCATCACATTTGACATTATGAATGTGGATAAATGTACATGCATGGAATGTCACATAATTGACTTGGCGAGTACCTGCAGTGAAGAATCCTGTGTTTCAGTGGATGTTTAAATATATAAGGTTTGATTAGATTCCCTACAGTGTGGAAACAGGTCCTTCAGCCCAGCAAGTCCACATTGACCCTCCAAAGAGTAACCCACCCAGACCCATTTCCCTTTGACTAATGCACCTAACACTATGGGCAATTTAGAATGGCCAATTCACCTGACCTGCACGTCTTTGTACTGTGGGAGGAAACCGGAGCACCCGGAGAAAACCCACGCAGACACGGGGAGAATGTGCAAACTCCACACAGACAGTTACCCAAGGCTGGAATTGAACATGGGTCCCTAGCGCTGTGAGGCAGCAGTGCTAACCACTGAGCCACCGTGCTGCCCAAGGTGTGAACAAGATAATGTATATGCAGATGTATTGTTAGAATTCCATAAATTTTAATATAGTTATGGATAAGGCTAAGACTGGTCCTTTGGTGAGTTTCATCATTTAAGAAGAAATTAGAGAGGTACAGGGATGGGATAAGTATGGAGGGATATGGACCAAAGGCAGGCAAATGGGAAGTTATGAAAACTGGGAAGCATGGGCATGTTGGGCTGAAGGGTCTGCTTCCATGTTGTAAACCTCTGTGACTGTTTGAAAGTGATAAACTGAGGGAAGGCTGGCATCATCAATATTAGGCAGAAACTGGAGAAATGAGAATGGGGGCAGCTGTTTAAAGGTAAATTCACATTTAACATGTGGGAGTCTTTTATAGGCCAGTTCGTCAAAACTCAGGACCAGTATATTCTGTGAGGATAAGAGATAAGGATGGTAAGATTCGGGAATTTCGGTAGACAAAAGAAGCATAGGTAAGATTTAGGAATCTGAAATCAAACAAAGCCCTTGAGGAAGGTAAAGGAAGCAGACAAGAATTTAAACAAGAAATTTGGAAGATTCGAGGGGCCATGAAATATCGTTTGTAATTGGGATTGTTAATTTGATTTACTTATTGCCTTGTTGTGAAGTGCCCATCATGGGCCATGGTCCTGATGGCCAGGCATGGGCCCCCGCTCGCTGTGTCACCACAGCTGGAACAAAGGTCACGACTCTTTCCTGCCATCTCACCTCCACAGATGTTCTCATCACTATGAGTGCTCAATGGACCTTGCCAATGCAGATGCCAATGATACCACCCAATACCGCACCAGCCCAAACTCAGCTCCACCACCGTCCTGAGTTCCACCTCACTGATGCAGCCACTGCTGATGCTACTGGGTCTCATACTAGGCCCAAACACACCTCCGACACAACCTCCATGAAGGTATGCTGGGCGCAGAACCACCAGGAACATAAACTAGATTCCAACACCATTACCGTGAGTCCACACTGCTGGGTCCAATCACCATCACTATGACCGAGCTCTTCATTAAGAGGTAAGTAAAACAAAAGAGAAAGAGAAGAGAAAAGAAAGATAAAAACTGAGAAGAGAGGGAAAACAAATGAAAAGTGAATGGAGCAGATGAGTCCCAGGCTTAGAAGTCCTACACTACCTCCATTTAATGAAGAATCTCAAGATATTTTATAAATATATAAGGAGCAAGATTTAATTTAGGAAAAGGGTAGGTCAAGGTCAAATAGGGGAATTTACACATGGGACTAGAAGGATGTAGGTCGGTCCATAATGAGTACTTTGTATCGATATTCACCAAGGAGAAGGACATGATAAGTGGTAAGATTAGACAGGCGTATGTTGATATTCTGAGGCATGTCAATATTAAAATGAAGAAGCATTGGGTGTCTTGAAAAACAAGACAGGCCGATGGGATCTATCCCAGGATACCGAGGGAGGCAATAGAGAAGATTGTTGGACTTTGACAGAGATCTTTGTATCCTCTTTGGCAATGGCAAAGTACCAGAAGAATGGCCAATGGCCAAGTTGTTTCTTTGTTTAACAAGGGATAATCCAGGATATCATAGACCAGTGAGCATTACATCAGTGGTAGGGAAATAATTGGGAAAGATTCTTAGAGACAGGATTTATTCTAATTTGGAAAAAAATGGACTAATTCAGGATAGTCAGCATGGCTTTATGCAGGGGAGATCTTGTCTCACAAACTTCATAGTCTTTTGAGGAAGTGACAAACATAATTGATGAGGGTAAGGCAGTGGATGTTGTTTACATGGACTTTTGATCCAAGATCCCACATAGAACTCATAGTGAATTGGTAAGTTGGGTATAAAGTTGGCTTAGTCATAGAAGACAGAGGGTAGTTGAGGAGGGGTGGTTTTCTGACTGGAGGTCTGTGACCAGTGGTCTACAACAATCAGTGCTGGGACCTTTAGTATTTGTAAGATGTACAAATGATTTTGATGAAAATATAAGTGATCTGATTAGTAAGTTTGCAGACGACACAAAAATTGACGGATAGTGAGGAAGGTTATCAAAGGATACAGCAGGATATAGATCAGTTGAAAAGTTAGGTGGAGAAATAACAGATGAAATTGAATTTGGACAAGTGTGAGTTGACATATTTAAGGAAGTCAAACGCAAGAGGAAAGTATACAGTAAATGACAGGACTCTTAGGAGCATTGATTGTTTGGGGCATTGAGTAGAAAGTTGGCAAGTCATGTTGCAGCTGGGTTAGACTTTGATTTGTCCAAATTTGGAGTATTGTGTGCAGTTCGGGGCACCACACTACAGGGAAAGATATAGAGACTTTGGCAAGAGTGGAAAAGAGATTTACCAGGATGTTGCCTGGATTGGTGTGTATTAGCTAGAAAGAGAGGTTGAACAAACTCAGATTGTTTTCACTAGAGTGTTGGATGCTAAGGAGCGACCTGATAAAAATACATAAAATTACGAGAGGCATGGGGAGAACACATAGTCAGAGTCTTTTTCCCATGGTTGAAATGTCAAATACTAAGTGGCACAGGTTTAAGGTGAGAAGGGGTAAATTTAAAGGAGATGTGTGAGGCAGGTTGTTTTTACACAAAGAGTGGTAGATTATTTGGAAAGCCCTTCCTGATGAAGGGCTTTTGCCTGAAACGTCGATTTTCCAGCTCCTCGGATACTGCCTGACCTGCTGTGCTTTTCCAGCACCACACTCTTCACTGTAATCTCCAGTATCTGCAGTCCTCACTTTCATCTGGAAAGCACTGCCTGGGGAAGTTGTCAAGTAAAATCATCACAGTCTTTCAAGCCAAAGAGGCTGCTCTCTCATTACAGAGAGAGATGACTGGTGGTGATTTAACCTGAGGGCTACCATACCTCAGGCAAGGGGAGAGGTTGAAAAAGAGAATCCTTCATGGTAACCTGAGCATGGGAATTGAACCCATGCTGTTGGCATCACCCTGTTTCAGAAAGGAACCATCCAGCCAACTGATCTCAACCAATCCCAGGGAAAGTGTTAGAAGTGGCTACAAAAACAACTTTAAGAGGCATTTAGGCAGACACGTGAACAGGCAGGGAATAGAGGGATAAATGCAGAGAGATGGGATTAGTTTAAAGTGGTGTCATGGTCAGCACGGACTTGGAGGGCTGAAGGGCCTGTGCTGTACCATTCCAAGTCAGATTTACAATACAGCACATTAAGTATCAGCTGTCAAAAACTATTTCAGTGTGGGAACTTGCTGTGTACATTCTGGTTGTCACATTTGTCCAAAAAGTAAATAGTGCGTGTATTCAAAGAAGATAAATGTGAAATGCTGTTTCTGAAAGATGCAGTAAGGTGCTATATAAAAGCAGCCTTCCTTTCTTCAACAGTACTGCTACTGTTTGAGTGCAAGTGGGAAATCTCAGGTTGCAGGATACAAAAATCTGAAATTGTGGAAATTTATCTAATTTTAAGATCTTCTTTGAAGATCACCGAAGTTTCAAATGTCTCTCACACACACACATACACGGCCTTCTTGGTGTTGCATGTGAATGTCTCCTCACTCTTAATATCAAGTTACCTAAACTCAGCCTTCTCTCATTACCTCCCTTATCTCTTTTAGACACTTCAAGTGCAGTTAATATCAAGCTTGAATGCTAGGAAATGGTGACAGTCCCTGCACTCTCAGTGACCTCTCTGAACCATGTAACATTGGCTCACTAACATTGTTTCCACACGCTCCCCCCCACTCAAAGGCTCTAAATCTTTTCACCAGAATCCCTTTGTTGCTTGTAGCACTTTCCCAATCCCACCTCCTAAATCGCACTATATACTGGGGCTATAGTTTTCACCTGTCTCTGTTGACATTGTCTAATGGGTTCAGAATAATCTTTTATTGCTTTTGAACACACCAATTAGCCACATACCATGCAGGCAATGCAGACCAGTAATACAACACCACAGATCTCAGCATTAAAGAACCACACACTGTAAACCCTGTAATCATCTATAGTATCGGAGAAACCACCCACCAGAATTGCCCGAAACTATATTACACAGCCAGAGTTCAGACAGCTGATCTCTTGCGGCTGTCAACTGCAGGAAAATGTTCAAATTCACGTTCAGCTTTGTGTTGGTGTCACACAACTCCAACATGTATCTCTACTTTTGTGTTTGTCCCTGAATTAATCCCTTTGCTCTTTGCTTTCAGATTCTGTCAGCCACAAATTTGTAACCTCATTTTTCTTTAGATTTTTAGCTATCATTCATCCTTCAGACATAGATTCCCTCCAGTGTAGAAACAGGCTCTTCAGCCCAACAAGTCCACACCGACCCTCCAAAGGGTAACCCAACCAGACCCATTCCTCTATATTTGACCCTGACTAATACACCCAACCTACACATTCCTGAACACAATGGGCAATTTCCCTAACCTGCACATCTTTGGATTTGGGAGGAAACTGGAGCACCCGGAGGAAACCCATACAACATGGGGATAATGTGCAAACTCCACACAGACAGTCACCCAAGGCTGGAATCGAACCTGGGTCCCTGGCGCTGTGAGGCAGCAGTGCTAACCACTGAGCCACCGTCCCGCCTTGACATATGCTGTGATTAAAATCAGCAAACACCTACTTCTTCTTCAGCACCTGTTGGAGGTTTTTCTCATTCATGTTTGTTCAATGGTCTGTGAAAACATGTGAAAAAAACCTAAACCTTCTTCGATATTTTGAAAAAGCCAGTCAATGCTCATAAACAATAAATAACCAAAAGGATAGAACTACATGCATCACATTTTCAGAGAATTGGAAAGGCCAAATGGCTACTTTCTGCATTGTCAAATTTCACGAAATGGTACTGTGTCACTTATAAAAATGATCATGGATTCTATTTCCATGAGTTTCCGGTCACACATTTCATATTCCGACAACATTCTGTAAATAGAACATTCTCCCAACCTCTTATTTCGGTCATGATTCGGAGATGCACACTAGCTTTCGGAGCGTCGCTCCTTCATCAGGTGTCGTACAATCGTGTACTCCACAACCACCTGATGAA
>NC_057722.1:82878005-82912204 GCF_004010195.1 Chiloscyllium plagiosum | reverse complement strand
TCTTCACTCAGAGAGTGGTGGCTGTGTGGAATGCTCTGCCCCAGGGGGCAGTGGAGGCCCACTCTCTGGATTCTTTTAAGAAAGAGTTGGATAGAGCTCTTAAAGATAGTGGAATCAAGGGTTATGGAGATAAGGCAGGAACAGGATACTGATTAGGAATGATCAGCCATGATTATATTGAATGGCGGTGCAGGCTCGAAGGGCTGAATGGCCTACTCCTGCACCTATTGTCTATTGTCTATTGTCTATGGCTATGAGCCAAGAGCTGGTAAATGTGACTAGTTGAGATAAGTGATGGGGTCTTTTTGTCAATGCAGGCTTGATCGGCTGAAAGGTCTATTCTGTACAGTATGACTCTATGACTTTTCAATAACTGCTTACCAACTGAGCACACACCCATCCATACAGAGGCTTAACTGCAACTCATTCCTCCCTGGTTAGTTTCTTCAATAGCAGCAAGGCTGCATAGCCAGACACCTTTACTGTGCTGAAAAACAGCAATTGATTGATGGGCCAACTGGCAGCAAAAAGTTAGTAACAATCCCAAACATGTAAATAGCTTTCATGATACCTAATGTAGCAGGTGTTACATATTAAAACAATAAGGAGACTGCGTTCTTTGAACAGGTCGTATTATTGTTGAACTTGTTCCTGAGAAAGTGCTTCTATTTTGGCCACGCAGAGATGAACTTTGTATAAACATGACAAATCATTTTCAAGTACAAATAAGTCTTAATACCCATAGCAATATACCAGGATAGCATGACCATATTAGACCATTAGACAGATGGTTGTTGAATATACAAAATTAATGTGTCAATCTGTTGTTGGTTGGAATCAATTAGGATAATCAATGACTTGTAAATGCATGTGAGATGTGTCGACTGTACCAGTCCAAAATGAGTCTCTACATCCATGCAATGCTCGATCCCCTCTCCTGGTGAAAAGGGCAAAAGCCTTGTTCACATTGGTTAAGATTGCATCCATTTGAATTATTACTCTTCCAAATTTCCCACTGTTGGACAACAAATGTAACGATTGCTGACATAATAACTGTTATTTTCAGTGTACCCTCTATTCAGTGTCCCAGAATGTATAATAATTGACAATGGACTGCCATTCACTGACAAACTGTTTCAAGTGTGCTAAATGGGTAGTGACCAATATCACATTATCACCTTACAATCCTTGTTTGAACAGTCCAGCAGAATGTACAATGCAAATGACATGTTAACCAGCTGAATCAGATTTTATCATTGCCTTGCGCCCTTTTCATATGAAACCAATGGAGAAGGATCACCAACCTCACCCACAACTTACACTTGGAGGGCAAGTGGGAATGACTTGCTCAACAACAAGTTGTGTAACCATTCTGAGATACGTGATAGTCGACTTCAAAGACAGAGGAGAAGGTAAAAGATATAAAAAGAGTGAGCAGGCAGAGAATTACCAAAACTGTACAGTGGACAAAGGGTATCAATTAGAAACACAAATACAAATGTGTTGCGACCAACAAAGTTTTTGAAAATATGCAAGCAACCGAGATTACATCAAAAGTGATCACTGATCAGAGTGGTACATGTCAAAGGAACAGAAGGAAGCTCAGAGTGACGATAACATGATACTCGTGCACAAAGAGAGTAAGAGAGAGCCCTATGATGGTGGTAATGGTCATGTAGCAAGGCAACTATACGATCACCAGGTGGCAGATGATACTATTTACCATCCCACCAGTTTTTGTGAGGATCACCTAAGATTATAGGAGGATATAGATGGGTTGGTCAGATGGGGCTGATCAGTGACAAATGGAATTCATTCTGGATAAATGTGAGGTGATGCACTCAGACAGAACAAAAAGGCAAGGAATACATGATGAAGACTGGGACCCCGGGAAGCACCAGGATCAGGGGGAACTTGGAGTGTACGCACACCAGTCTGTTCGGCTATCAGGACAGATGGATAAAATGGTTAAGAAGGTATGTGGGATTCCTGCTTTCAATGAGCTGATATATAGAATCTACGTCAAAAACAAAAAATAAACTGCAATTGCTGGAATCCACAATAGACAGCAAGAGGCTGGCTGGGAGAACACAGCAGGCCAGGCAGCATCAGGAGGTGGGGAAGTTGATGTTTCAGGTGTTACCCTTCTTCAGGACTAGGGGTGGGTGTAGGGGGAAGCTGTAGATAAAATGGGTGATAGGGCAGGGTAGTGAGGTGGGGATAGGTGAAGACAGGCAGAGGTTATGATTGGTCAATGGGAAGAATGAATCTGGTTGGTGGCAGGGAGGAATGGAAGGGAGGGGGAAGGACTGGGAAGGGAGTCAGGGGATGGGAGGGAGGTTATTTGAAATTTGTGAACTCAATGATGAGTTCTTTCGATTAGATTAGATTTTTTCGATTAGATTACATTACAGTGTGGAAACAGGCCCTTCGGCCCAACAAGTACACACCGACCCGCTGAAGCGCAACCCACCCATACCCCTACATTTACCCCTTACCTAACACTACGGGCAATTTAGCATAGTCAATTCACCTGACCTGCACATCTTTGGACAGTGGGAGGAAACCGGAGCACCCGGAGGAAACCCACGCAGACACGGGGAGAACGTGCAAACTCCACACAGTCAGTCACCTGAGGTGGTAATTGAACCCGGGTCTCTGGCGCTGTGAGGCAGCAGTGTTAACCACTGTGCCACCGTGCCGCCCACACTCAGCCCAGTTCTCTAGGCTGTCGGCTGCCCAGGCGGAAGATGAGGTGTTGTTCCTCCAATTTACGGTATGGTTCATTGTGGTAATGTAGGAGGCCAAAGATGGCTTTGTTGGAAAGGGATGGGAAGGGGAGTTAAAATGAGCGGTGACTGGGAGGTTCAGTCGGCCCCTTCGGGCCCAGCTGCGATGCTCAGTGAACTGTTCCCTAAGTTTATATTTAATCTCCCCGATGTAGAGAAGACCACATTTGGGAGCACCTGGTGCAGTAAACTAGGTTGGAGGAGAGACAGGTGAAACTCTGTCTCACCTGGAAGGACTGTTTGGGGGTACTGGATGGAGGTGAGGGGAGTGGTGTACCGGCAGGTTTTACATCTTTTCCGGTTGCAGGGGAATGTATCTGGGGATCGGGGGGAGTTGGTAGGGAGAGTGGTGCAAACTAAGAACTGTCGAAGGGAACGGTGCTTGCGGAAGGCTGAGGGGGGTGGGGAGGGGAAACTGTTCTTGGTGGTGGGATCATGTTGAAGTTGGCGGAAGTGTTTAAGGATGATGCACTGGATGCGGAGACTGGTGGGGTGGTAGGTGAGGACAAGGGGGACTCTGTCTTTATTGCATTTGGGGTGGGTTTAGAGCAGTGGAACGGGGAATGAAGATGGAGGGCCATCTAGATGACAGAGGGAGGAAAAGCATGTTGTTCAAAATAGGTGGACATCTGGGATGCTTGGGAGTGGAATGTCTCCTCATCCAAACAGATGCATTGGAGGCAGAGGAATTGGGAGAATGGGATGGAGTTCTTGCAGGATATTGGCTGGGATGAGGTGTGGTCCAGGTAGTTATGGGAGTCTGTGTGTTTGCAGTAAACATCCACTTGGAGACTGTTGTTGGAGATGGAGATGGAAATGGAGAGGTCAAGAAAGGGGAGGGAGGTGTCTGAATAGACCAAGTGAATTTGAGGGCGAGGTGGAAGTTGTGGGTGAAGTCCATGAACTGCTCCAGTTGAGCTGCCTCAATTTCTCCACCCTCCTCACCCACTCCAATGAAACCCCGCCTGAACGTTCAGCACTCCACTTCTCCGCACCAACCCTTAGTTCATCATCAAACCTGCTGACAATGGCAGGGTAGTGGTAGGCTGGAGAATGGACCTCTATGTCACAGAGGCCGAACACCAATTCTCCGTCACCACATCCTACCTCCCCCTTGCCCACGACCCAACTGCGACCCATCAGAGCAAAATCACCCGCCCTGTCTGTACCCTCATTGTCTCTGGTGATCTCCCCTCCACTGCCTCCAAACTCACAGTCCCCCAGCCCAGCACTAACCGGTTTGACCTGCTCCCCAAGATCCACTAGCGTAACTACCTCAGCTGGCCCACTGTCTCAGCATGCTCCTGCCCCACTGAACTCATATCGACTCCATCCTCTCCCCTTTGGTTCAGGCACTTCCTACCTACATCTGCGATACCAACCACACCCTCCATCTTTTCAGGAGCTTCCAGTTCCCTGGCAGCCCCCTGCGCATTATCTTCATGATGGACGTGCAGTCCTTAGAAATGTCCCACACCCCACAAGAATGGTCTTCAGGCCTTCAGCTTCTTCCTCTCCAACAGACCCATCCAGTCCCCCTCCACTATTACCCTCCTCCACCTCGCCGAACTAGTCCTCACCCTTAATAACTTTTCCTTTAACTTCTTCCATTTCCTCCAAGTCAAGATGGATGGATCCCAGCTACACCTGCCTCTTTGTCAGCTAAATCAAAGAGTCCCTCCTCAGAACCTAAACAGGCACTGTGCCCCAACTCTTCCGCTGTTACATCGATGATTGCACTGGTGCAGCGTCCTGCACCCAGGCTGAACTGGTGCAGTTCATCGACGTCACCCACAACTTCCACCCTGACCTCAAATTCACTTGGTCCATATTGGACACCTCCCTCCCTCTCTTGACCTTACTATTTCCATCTCCGGCAGCAGTCTCCCGGAGAACATTTCGTACAAACCCACTCACTCCCATAACTACCTGGACCATACCTCCTCCCAACCAGTATCCTGCCAGAACTCCCATTTCCTCTGCCTCTACCACATTTGTTCACCTGAGGAGACATTCCACTCGCGAGCATTCCAGATGTCCATTTATTTCGAACAACAATTCTCCAATGACTAATGCTCTGCTCCCTCTCCCTTCCCTTCTGAATAACAGGGGCAGGCTCTGTGCCAGAGACCTGTACTTGAGCTGTGACTACATTCCTGTAACTCCTCTCAATAACCCCCTTCACCTCCCAAATGATCCGAAGTTCATCCAGCTCCATCTCCAGTTCCCTAACGCGGTTTTCGAGGAGCTGGAGTTGGGTGCACTTCCCGCAGATGCAGTCAGCAGGGACATTAGTGGTGACCTTTACCTCCCACATTCTGCAGAAGGAACATTCAACTGCTCTCACCTCCACTCTCACAATTCTAAATTCCCAACAAGACTGTAGAAAAATAAAAAATAAAAAATAAAAAATAAATTAGTTACAAGGTCATGTTGCAGCTGTACAAAACTCTGGTGCAGCCCCACTTGAAGAATTGTGTACAGGTCTGGTCACCACATTATAGGAAGGAATTGGAAACTTTGGAAAAGGTTCAGAGGAGATTTACTAGAATGTTGCTTGGTATGGAGGGAAGGTCTTATGAGGAAAGGCTGAGGGACTTGAGGCTGTTTTCATTCAAGAGAAGAAGTTTGAGAGGTCACATAATTAACACACCTAAGATAATCAAAGGGTTACATAGCGTGGACAGTGAGAGCCTTTTTACTCAGATAGTGATGGCTAGCACGAGGGGACGTAGCTTTACATTGAGGGGTGATAGACATGGGACAGATGTCAGAGGTAGGTTCTTTAGTCAGAGAGTATTGGGGGGTGGAACGCACTGCCTGCAACATAACAGACTTGCCAACTTTAAGGCCATTTAAATGGTCATTGGATAAACATAAGGATGAAAATGGAATAGCGTTAGTTAGATGGGCTTCAGATTGGTTCCACAGGTCAGCGTAACAGCGACAACCGAAAGGCCTGTACTGCACTGTAATGGTCTATATTCTATCTTCTAATGTGACAATAGACAATAGGTGCAGGAGTAGGCCAAATGGCCCTTTGAGCCAGCACTATCATTCAATATGATCATGGCTCATCATCCACAACCAGTATCCTGTTCCTGCCTTATCCCCATAACCCTTGATTCCATTATCTTTCAGAGCTCTCTCCAACTCTTTCTTGAAAGTATCTAGAGACTTAGCCTCCACTACCTTCTGTGGGACAGAGCATTCCATACACTCACCACTCCCTGGGTGAAGACGTTTCTCCTCAACTCCGTTCTAAATGGTCTACCCCTTATTTTTAAACTGAGTCCTCTGGTTCTGGATTCACCCAATAGTGGAAACATGCTTCCTGACTCCAGAGTATCCAATCCTTTAATAATCTTATACGTCTCAATCAGATCCCCTCTCATCCTTCTAAAAAGATCTTTCCTCTGATATCCAGACAACCCTCCACCATATCACCTCTATTCCCTGTTCCACTGCTCTAAACCACCCCCACACAATAAAGACAGAGACCCCTCATCCTCACCTACCACCCCACCAGTCTCTGCATCCAATGCATCATCCATAAACACTTCCGCCAATTCCAATGAGACCCCACTATTAAGAACATCTTCCCCTCCCCACCCCTCTCTGCCTTCTGCAAGTGCTGTTCCCTTCGACAGTTCTTGGTTTGCGCCACTCTCCCCATCAACTCCCCCCGACCCCCCGATACCTTCCCCTTCAAGCTGAAAAATTGCAGAACCTGCTGGTACACCACTCCCCTCACGTCCATCTAGGGCCCCCAAACAGTCTTTCCAGGTGAGACAGAGATTCACCTGCCTCTCCTCCAACCTAGTTTACTGTATCCAGTGCTCCCGATGTGGTCTTCTCTACATCAGGGAGGCCAAATGTAAACTTAGGGGACGATTCACGGAGCATCTCAGCCGGGCCCACAGGGGCCGACCGGACCTCCCAGTCACTGTTAATTTTAATTCCCTTCCCATCCCTTTCCAACATGGCCATCCAGCGGCCTCCTGCTTTACCACAACGAACCAACCGCAAATTGGAGGAACAACACCTCATCTTCCGCCTGGGCAGCCTACAGCCCGGAGGACTCAACAAAAGTTCTCCAATTTCAAGTAACCTCCCTCCCAATCCCCCAACTCCCTTCTCAGCCCCTCCCCATCCTTTCCACTGCTCCCTGCCACCAACTGGATTTATCCCTCCCATTGATCAACCAGGTCATAACCCTACTTGTCTTCACCCATCCCCACCTCACTATCCTGCCTCCTCCACCCCTTTATCTGCAGCTCCCCTTTCACCCATCCCCAGTCCTGAAGAAGGGTTACACCTGAAACGTTGACTTCTCCACCTCCTGACACTGCCTGCCTTGCTGTGTGCCCCTCCCTCCTGATGCTGCCTGCCTTGCTGTGTGCCCCTCCCTCCTGATGCTGCCTGCCTTGCTGTGTTCCTCTCCCTCCTGATGCTGCCTGCCTTGCTGTGTTCCCTAAGCCTCCTGCCTGTCTACATGAAATCTAAGAGCAAGGAGGTGATGCTGGAGCTGTGTAAAACATTGGTTAGGCCACAGTTAGAATATTGTGTGTAATTCTCGAATCCACATTTTAGCAAGGATGTGATAACACTGGACAGGACGCATAGGAGGTTTACCAGGATATTGCCTGCTCTGGAGAGTTTCAGTGATGAAGTGAGATTGGACAGACTGGGATTGCCTTCCTTCAAGCAGAGGAGACTGAGAAGGGACATAAGTGAGATGTATAACATGGTGAGGGGCAGAGATAGGGTAGATGGGAAAAAACCTTTCCCCTTGATGGAGGGATCAATGACCAGGGGAGTATATTTAAGTTAAGGAGCAGGAGATTGAGAGGGGATGTAAGCAAAAATACATCTGGAACTCACTACCTGTGAGAGTGGTCAAGACAGAAACCTTCCTGATATCTGTGAAGCATTTAGATGCACACTTGTGATGTCAAGGCAGAGAAGATTATGGGTCAAGTGCTGAAAAATGGGATTAGAATAGTGAGGTGGTTGTTTTTGACAGGCACAGTCTTGATGGATCAAAGGGCCTTTTTCTGTGCTTTTGTTTGCTTTAGTTTATCACTCTGCCCACCAAGGCATGTTCTAATTACCTTTCCATCATCAAGTGTTGGCCATTTGTCTTAATAGCTGCAAATATGATTAATTGGTGACTTCTGTTTGTTAATGTTTCTGTACTGTGAAAGTACTTCCCACATCTTAAAGGGACCATATATATGCAACATCTTGTAGCCCATAATCCATAATCATTCCTGATGAAGGGCTTATGCCTGAAACCTTAATCCTCCTGCTCCTCAGATGCTGCCTGTCCTGCTGTGCTTTTCCAGCACCGCACTCTCAACATAATCCAAGCCAATTATGGCAACAGTTCCTGTGGCTTATATTTTTTGAGGTTGACTTAGTTAAAGTTATTTGATATCTCTGAAAGACTTGTGGGGTCAGACCTAATTCCAATGTTTCAATGGTACAACAGCATGAACTTTAAAATCAAGAGCATACCACAATCCCAACAACCCACTCACACTTCGCTAAATTTC
Source organism: Chiloscyllium plagiosum (assembly GCF_004010195.1). Taxonomy (NCBI): domain Eukaryota; kingdom Metazoa; phylum Chordata; class Chondrichthyes; order Orectolobiformes; family Hemiscylliidae; genus Chiloscyllium; species Chiloscyllium plagiosum. The sequence continues at coordinate 82,903,857 of NC_057722.1, read as the reverse complement.
AGGGAACAGAATGAATAATTTTAAAAAAGTAGGGCAATATGACAAATTCCCAGAACATCAAAACCGGAAAATAATGAAAGCAGGTGCTTGAAGATGAATCCGCAGTTAGTTCTATTTGTGTTGAAAAGTGTCTACAGACATCTGTGTTTCAGCTGTTAATTAATTCAGAAACAAAAGTGAGCATTCCATACAAATTTGATTGATTTTTGTTCGATTTCCTTCTGGAAAGGTTTGAGCAGAAAGGTGTGGATGTAATTGCTCCTCATCCCAACTCAAGCAAGCATTCTATCCTGGGGTTCAGGTCCACAGCCATCATCTGCAGTGATTACTTTTGTAATCGATGGGGGTCTTGTTGTTTGGGGAATCACATGCTTCATGCATTGCATCCACTGAGTAGGTGCGTGGCTCCCCAGCCACAAGAATTTACACCATTTGAACAGTCACACATTCAAGCAATGATCTCAGTGAAAGTACGAACACCCATCCAAGTCTTCAGTCTTTTGTCCACTTCTCATGTTACATCAATGTAACATAGGTAGATCATTCCTATCGGCATTTAGATAGCTGTACAAAACAAGTACACTGTTGTGATGAATGGATAGAAGATTAGGAAGATTACTACGAATGCTCCTGACAGAAATATATGCTTGAAAAATCAAACATTGTTGCAGAAGAAATGCACCTGTGCAAGTGGCATAATACCCCTCAGAAAATGCGAAGAAACACTTGACCCAATCATGGATCATTACTCAATGTGCCTTTAGGCTGACCATCTAAATAGTTCCATGGAGTGGTGAATATATTTTAGCTATGGGACAATTCCAATTCAGGAGATTGCAGCAGATATAATGTTGTAGAACTGTGCTGCAAAACCATTCAGCTTGACCACGTTATGCTCCAGAAAGCAGTGAATAAAAATAATGCTGAGCCATTACTTTGGTGTCCTAAGTGTGTGGTTTGAAATTGCACTGGATGGCAATTAAAGTTTAAAAACTCCCTCATTAAATGACGTCTCACCATTGATAAAAGGTACAATCTATTTTAGCTTTGCCTGGGATTATATTCATGGTGACAAAGGGTATTTGTTCATCTAACCTCTTAAGCCCAGATAATATTTAATTTCACAGAACATTTCGATTATTTTCTGTTTAAATTCATCTCTTCCTTCAGCAGCCTTTATTAACAAGAAAGAAATCCTGCACGAACACTTCATTGGAAGTTGAATATCTGTAGTGTCTAGTTACTTTACTCTTGTTAATTCAGAGAAACATAGCAACCTTGAGGGACCAGAACTCCTACAGAAATATCTGGCATGCATTGAGATTCCGCAGGGTCAAGTGTAGAACTCATTGTATAATTTTCAAAATGTTAGCACTTTTGAATACGTCTCCAATTTCAGAGATATACAGTGATGAGTGAAAATCTCTTCTCTACGATGATTGAAATCATCCCAAATGAAATCAGTTTGCATTAATCTGAGGCAAGCTGTTTGGATGTGAAACTGAACCTTAAGCATGGTTAGAGGGAGCAATAAAAATTCCACAATGCAATAGGGGAAGGTTGTCTTCTGAAGCAGTAGGTTGACCCACAATGCCATTTGGGAGGGAGTTCCAGGATTTTGGCCCAGCGACACTAAAGTAATGGCAATACATTTCCAAGTCTGAATGGTGAGTGGCTTGGAGGGGAACTTGCAGATGGTGATATTTCAATGTATTTGCAGCACTTATCATTCTAGGCTTAAGTTGTTGTGGGTTTAGAAGGTAGTGTCTAAGGATCTTTGCTGAATTCTTGCAGTGCATCTTGTAGATAGTACACACTAATACTACTGAGCATAGTAGTGGAGGTAATATACTTTTCTTTATTCATATTTGGAATGTGGGCAATGCTGCCTGGGCCAGCATTTATTGCCTGTCCCTGGTTGCTCTTTGGAAGGCAGTGGCGAGTTGCCTTCTTGAACCCCTGCAGGCCATCTGCTGTGAGTTGACTCACAATGCTTTGGAATTCCAGGATGTTGACCCAATGACAGTGAAGGAACGGGGATATATTTCCAAGTCAGGGTGATGAGTGGCTCGGAGGAGATCTTTTGGTGATGTTCCCAAGTATCCACTGTCCTTGCCCTTCTAGATGGAAGTGGCTGTGGGTTAGGAAGGTGCCGTCTGAGGATCTTTGGTGAATTTCTGCAGTGCATCTCGTAGCTAGTACACTCTGCTTCAGTGGTTGGAGGGAGTGAATGCTTGTGGATGTGGTGCCAATCAAGCATTCTACTGGATGGTGTCAAGTTTCTTGAATATTGTTGGAACTGCATCCATCCAGGCAAGTAAGGAGTATTCCATCACGCTCCTGACTTTTGTCTTATAGATGGTGGACAAGCTTTGGGGAATCAGGAGGTGAGTTACTCATCGTAGTTTTCCTCTGAGCTGGTCTTGTAGTTACTGTGTTTGTGTGATTTCAGTTGAATTTCTGATAAATAGTAATCCCCAGGGTGTTGATAGTGGCAGATTCAGTGATGGTAACACCACTGAATGTCAAGGGGCTGTGGTTAGATTGTCTCTTATTGGTGATAGATGGTAGACAATAGACAATAGATGCAGAGGAGGCCTTTGGCCTTTTGAGCCAGCACCACCATTCATTATGATCATGGCTGATCATCCTCAATCAGTATCCTGTTCCTGCCTTATCCCCAGAACCCTTGATTCCATTATTTTTAAGAACTTTATGCATCTCTTTTTTGAAAGTATCCAGAGACGTGGCCTCCACAGCCTTCTGGGGCATAGCATTCCAAACACCCACCACTCTCTAGGTGAAGAAATTTCTCCTCAACTCTGTTCTAAATGGCCTACCCCTTATTTTTAAACGGTGTCCTCTGGTTCGGGACTCACCCATCAGCAGAAACATGCTGCCTGCCTCCAGAGTGTCCAATCCTTTAATAATCTTATATGTCTCAATCAGATCCCCTCTCAGCCTTCTAAACTCAAGGGTATACAAGCCCAGTCGTTCTAATCTTTCAACATATGATAGTCCCGCCATTCCGTGAACCTACGCTGCACTCCCTCAATAGCCAGAATGTCTTTCCTCAGATTTGGAGACCAGAACTGCACACAGTACTCCAGGTGTGGTCTCACCAGGGCCCTGTTCAGCTGCAGAAGGACCTCTTTTCTTCTAAACTCAATTCCTTTTGTTATGAAGGCCAGCGTGCTCTTACCTTTCTTCACTGCCTGCTGTACCTGCATGCTTACCTTCATTGACTGATGCACAAGAACACCTACATCTGGTTGTACTGCCCCTTTACCTAACTTGACTCCATTTAGGTAGTAATCTGCCTTCCTGTTCTTGCCATCAAAGTGGATAACCACACATTTATCCACATTAAACTGCATCTGCCATGCATCCACCCACTCACCTAGCCTATCCAAGTCAACCTGTATTCTCATAACATCCTCCTCACATTTCACCCTGCTACCCAGCTTTGTGTCATCAGCAAATTTACTAATATTACTTTTAATACCTTCATCTATATCATTAATGTACATTGTAAAAAGCTGTGGTCGGCCACTGGTCACCACCTGCCATTCTGAAAGGGACCCGTTTATAAATACTCTTTGCTCCCTGTCAGCCAACCAATTTTCAATCCAAGTCAGTATTTTACCCCCAATACCATGCGCCCTAATTTTTCTCACTAATCTCCTATGTGGCACTTTATAAAGGCTTTCTGAAAGTCCAGGTACACTACATCCACTGGCTCTCCCTTGTCCATCTTCTTAGTTACATTGTCAAAAACTTCCAGAAGATTAGTCAAGCATGATTTCCCTTTCATAAATCCATGCTAACTCTGACCTATTCCTTTCTGCTGTCCATGATGATCATAGCCTGGGATTTGTGTAGCACGAATATTATTTCTCACTTGTTAGTCAAGCCTGGATATTGTCCAGATCTCATAGAACATTGAATATTACAGCACAGTATAGGCCCTTCAGCCCTCAATTTTGCACTGAGCTTTGGAACCAATCTGAAGCCCATCTATCGTACACTATTCCATTTTCATCCATATGTTTATCCAATGACCATTTAAATGCCCTTAAAGTTGGTGAGTCTACTACTGTTGCAGGCAGGTAATTTCAAGCCCTTACTACTCTGTGAGTAAAAAAAAAACTACCTCTGATATCTGTCCTATATCCATCACCCCTCAATTTAAAGCTATGTCCCCTTGTGCTAGCCATCACCATTTGAGGAAAAAGGCTTTCACTGTCCACCCTATCTAACGCTCTGATTATCTTATATGTCTCAATTCAGTCACCTCTCAGCCTTCTTCTCTCTAATGAAAACAGCCTTAAGTTCCTCAGCCTTTCCTCATAAGACCTACCCTCTGTACCAGGCAACATTCTAATAAATTTTGTCTGAACCCTTTCCAAAGCTTCCACATCCCTCCTGTAATGCGGTGACCAGAACTGGTTGCAATACTCCAAGTGCGGCTGCACCAGACGTTTGCACCTTGCGGCTCTGAAACTCAGTGCCTCTACCAATAAAAGCTAACAGACTGCATGCCTTCTTAACAACCCGATCAACCTGGGTGGCAACTTTCAGGAATCTATGTATGTGGACACCGAGATCTCTCTGCTCATCTACATTACTAGGAATCTTACCATTAGCCCAGTACTTTCCATTCCTGTTCCTTTCAAAGTGAATCACCTCACATTTTTCCACATTAAACCCCATTTGCTACCTCTTAGTCCAGCTCTGCAGCTTAACTATGTCCCTTTGTAACCTGCAACATCCTCCAGCAATATCCACAACTCCACCAACCTTAGTGTCATCCACAAATTTACTAATCCATCCTTCTACACCTTCATCCAGGTCATTTATAAAAATGACAAACAGCAGTGGACCCAAAACAGATCCTTGCGGTACACCACTAGTAATTGAGCTCCAGGATGAACATTTCCCATCAACCACCACCCTCTGTCTTCTTTCAGCTAGCCAATTTCTGATCCAAACTGGTAAGTCACCCTCAATCCCATGCCTCCATATTTTTCTGCAATAGCCTACCATGGGGAACCTTATCAAACGCCTTACTGAGATCCAATACACCACATCAACCGCTTTACCCTCATCCACCTGTTTGGTCACCTTCTCAAAGAGCTCAATAAGATTTGTGAGACACAACCTACCCTTCAGAAAACCGTGTTGACTAAAATCTCACTGCAGTTAAACATGGAGTGCTTCAGTATCTGAGGAGTTGTGAATGGTATTGAACATTGTGTAATCATCAGCAAACATGTCCACATCTGACCTTATGATGGAGGGAAGGTCATTGATGAAGTAGCTGAAAATAGTTGGGCTAGGACACTTCCCTGAAGAACTCCTGCAGACGTCCTGGAGCTAAGATGACTGACCTCCAACAACCATGACCATCTTCCTGTGTGCCAAATATGACTCCAACCACTGGAGAATTTGCCCTATGTTCACATTGACATTGTTAGATTTTGAATGATGTGACAAGTCGTGGGCGGCACGGTGGCACAGTGGTTAGCACTGCTGCCTCACAGTGCCTGAGACCCGGGTTCAATTCCCGACTCAGGCGACTGACTGTGTGGAGTTTGCACATTCTCCCCGTGTCTGCGTGGGTTTCCTCCGGGTGCTCCGGTTTCCTCCCACAGTCCAAAGATGTGCAGGGTCAGGTGAATTGGCCATACTAAATTGCCCGTAGTGCTAGGTAAGGGGTAAATGTAGGGGTATCGCTGGGTTTCGCTTCGGCGGGTCGGTGTGGACTTGTTGGGCCGAAGGGCCTGTTTCCACACTGTAATGTAATCTAATCTAATGTAATCTAATCTAAAAGTCTTTTGGGTGCAGTTCATGAGAGCTAGAGAATCTAATGTGCTCACCACTACAGAGTGCCTGGTAATCATATCCCTGTGCCTTAGTAAAAGCCAGATTGCGCATCAATTCAGACACTGCAAGCTCAGAATGAGCCCTCACATGGCGTTTCTGAAGCCTGTGTATTCAGGACACGGGCCAGAGGAAAAGATAACTCACTGACCCCTGCAAAGAGCTGAAAAGGATTTGGAGGTGTTGGTGGATGAGGTTGTGGAGAGGACCACATTCCCTTTAACAGGAGGTCATGCCACCAGAACCAGCCTGCCTGGACCCAAATTAGAGTCTAGATCACTGCTGAATTCTGGGTAAAGCCTGGGAATCCAGAGAGAAGACCAATTATCTTCTGAGCTCCACAAAGTTAAGTACCATTGCCTTCTCTCTTTTACTTCATGTGCACAGAGCCATCACTCACTCTAACTCTGCCTTTGCACATGCATTTCACCAAATCTCATGGATTACAGCTCTCACTATGCATGCAAATGTCCACTCATCGACGGCTAACCCTTACTGCCCTCTGCACTTCTGGCTCTCTCACTGGGGACACCATTGCTCCTGCTGTGTACCTCAATCCCACTTCAATCAGTCTCAATCCATTCCTTTGTCTCTTTGCTGGAAGAATTGGCCATTCCCTAACCTCACCCCCACCCAGACTTCATCACTCAGACTGCTTACACTTGAGCTGTAGGTCCCATGGGGAGTGATAGTATTGTTGCTGGATAGCTGGATAGAGACCAAGGTGACGCTCCAGAGATCTGAGTTTGAATCCTGCTACAGCAGATGAAGGAATTTGAATTTAATAAAATTCTGGAAATAAAAAATTGAATGATGACCATGAAACCATTATTAGGGGAAAAAAAACATTTGGTTCCCTTTAGAGAAGAAAGTATGCTATTCCCAAACTCGGGGTTCAGTCCTGCATAGTCCTGCACCAAGTGACTACTTCCAGAGACAGTAGTATCTCTCCTGAGAGGGTGCTGCATCGAAGTTTCTGCATTAGCCAAGAGAGATCATTAACTGATTCTCCAGAGTTCTCACAAACTCTTTTATGTACACACAGTGACATAATCTGCTTATCTCCAGAACAGAGCTCACTCAGTGAAGTTTTACCGTCCTCACCTTTCAGGGTCCTGATAGCATGTAGCTGATAATGTCAGTGCCCTATTATCTCCCACATCACCATGTCATTAAGATTCTCATTATACAATAACAAGCTCTGTGTCCCAGGCCTCTTCTTAATTAATTCATGGCATGTGGGCATCACTGGGCCATCCTAACTACATCACTGGGCCATCCCTAATAACGTTACTGGGCCCTCATTAACTACGTCACTTGGCCATCCCTAATTACGTTACTGGGCCATCCCTAATTACATCACTGGGCCATCCTTAACTACATCACTGGGTCAGGAGAAAGTGAGGTCTGCAGATGCTGGAGATCAAAGTTGAAACTTTATTGCTGGAACAGCACAGCAGGTCAGGCAGCATCCAGGGAACAGGAGATTCGACGTTTCGGGCACAGGCCCTTCTTCAGGAATGAGCAGAGAGTGTTCAGCAGGAGAAGATAAAAGGTAGGGAGGAGGGACTTGGAGGAGGGGAGTTGGAAATGTGATAGGTGGAAAGAGGTCAAGGTGAGGGTGATAGGTCGGAGTAGGACGGAGGCGGAGAGGTCAAGAAGAAGACAGCAGGTCAGGAAGGCGGTGCCGGGCGGGAAGGATCCGGCTGAGACAAGGTGGGCACCTTCCCTTGCAACCGCAGGAGGTGCAACACTTGCGCCCACACCTCCCCCCTCACTTCCCTCCAAGGCCCCAAAGGAAACTTCCATATCCGCCACAGATTCACCTGCACCTCCACCCACATCATCTACTGCATCCGCTGCAGCCGGTGTGACCTCCTCTATATTGGGGAGACAGGCCGCCTACTTGCGGAGCGATTCAGAGAGCACCTCTGGGCCACCCGGACGAACCAACCCAACCAACATGTAGCACAGCATTTCAACTCCCCCTCCCACTCCACCGAGGATATGCAGGTCATTGGACTCATCCACCGCCAAACCACAACAACCCGACGGTCGGAGGAGGAGCGTCTTATCTTCCGACTGGGAACCCTCCAACCACAGGGGATGAACTTGGACTTCACCAGTTTCTTCATCCCCCCTCCCCCCACCTGGCTCAGCCGAATCCCTCCAGCCCGGCACCACCTTCCTGACCTGCAGTCTTCTTCTTGACCTCTCCGCCTCCACCCTACTCCGACCTATCACCCTCACCTTGACCTCTTTCCACCTATCACATTTCCAACGCCCCTCCTCCAACTCCCTCCTCCCTACCTTTTATCTTCTCCTGCTGAACACTCTCTGCTCATTCCTGAAGAAGGGCATGTGCCCGAAACGTCGAATCTTCTGTTCCCTAGATGCTGCCTGACCTGCTGTGCAGTTCCAGCAATAAAGTTTCAACTTTGATATGCAGCAAGACCTAACTTGGAGATGTTGGTAGTGGACTGTGGTGGACAAAGATAAAAATCACACAACACCAGGTTATAGTCCAACAGGTTTATTTGGAAACACTAGCTTTCAAGGCACTGCTTCTTCATTAGGTGGTTGTGGAGAATAAGGTCATAAAACAGCATTTATATCCAAATGAGTACAGTGTCATGGAGATGTGATGATACATTAAACAATTTAAGATAAATTTAGGATGGGATGTGTTGGTTTCTGTTCTTTGGTATGTAAATCCCAGAACTTGTTACTGGGCCATCCCTAATTCCGTTACTGGCCATCCCCTAATTACATCACTGGGCCATCCCTAACTACATCACTGGGCCATCCCTAATTACGTTACTGGGCCACCCTAATTCCGTTACTGGGCCAGCCCCTAATTACATCACTGGGCCATCCCTAACTACATCACTGGGCCATCCTTAACTACATCACTGGGCCATCCTTAACTGCATCACTGGGCCATCCCTAACTACATCACTGGGCCATCCCTAACTACATCACTGGGCCATCCCTAATTACGTTACTGGGCCATCCCTAATTCCGTTACTGGCCATCCCCTAATTACATCACTGGGCCATCCCTAACTACATCGCTGGGCCATCCTTAACTACGTTACTGGGCCATCCCTAACTACATCACTGGGCCCTCTCTAACTACATCACTGGGCCATCCCTAATTACGTTACTGGGCCATCCCTAATTCCGTTACTGGGCCAGCCCCTAATTACATCACTGGGCCATCCCTAACTACATCACTGGGCCATCCTTAACTACATCACTGGGCCATCCTTAACTGCATCACTGGGCCATCCCTAACTACATCACTGGGCCATCCCTAACTACATCACTGGGCCATCCCTAATTCCGTTACTGGGCCATCCCCTAATTACATCACTGGGCCATCCCTAACTACATCGCTGGGCCATCCTTAACTACGTTACTGGGCCATCCCTAACTACATCACTGGGCCCTCTCTAAATCCATCACTGGGCCATCCCTAATTGCCCAGAGGGCAGTTTGAAGTTAGCCACATTGCTGTGGGTCTGCTGTCACATGTGGACCAACCTGGTAAGGCTGGTAGTTTCCCTCCCTAAAAGATAGTAATGAACCAGGTGGGTCTTTTTTAACAGGTGACAATGGGGTTCCCATCAATATACTCTTAACTCCAGATTGTTATTGAATTCAAATTCCACCAATTGCCGTGGTGTGATTTGAACATGGGTCCCCAGACTATTCCTGGGTGTTTGGATTAAAAAGTCTATCAACAATACCATTAGGCAACTGCCTCCCCAATGGATTGTTGGACTTGTTGGCCATGGAAGGTGTGTATATCAGCCTGCAAGTACTTACAATACACCCCAGCTCCAGGAGTTTGTAATCACATCTTTGAACAGGTTGATTAGAAGATGGCAAGCAGTAAGAAGGGGAGAGGCTCCTTGGTCAGATCTCCTGCAGAACATAATGGTGAACCACTGCAGTACTTTATCTATAAATGTGTACCAATCCAATGGAAGCCTGTGGCCCAGCCCTTGGAAATGAGGACTGGAGAAAGGACAGACAGTCAGACCTCAAGTGTCACATTTACTGTTGGACTCGAGTGTTTCATGTCCTGTTGTAGATTCTGGTGTCTAAGCTGGCCTTTGAAGCATTCCTCCAACAATCCAAAATAAAAGTAACATGACTATGGGTAGTAATCAGAATTCAACAGAAACTGTGAACAAGGCTTAAACTCCTGTTTATCATTGGAACACAGCCGTGTGCCTAGCTAAGAAAAACATGTGCTTGTGGGTGAGGTACATTTGTGGTGTATACTGTGCTGTGGCAGAAAAGCAGATGTTTGTTGAGTTTATGCAGAATCATGATTTTGGGCCCCAAAAAGTGGGATAGTCTTAAATGCTGTTTCAATTTGTAACCTGATTAAAGTAGAGATTGAAACAACTTCAATGTTCGAGTGTAGAATTCTCTGACAGTTACCTTTTTGGCAGCAGCCAGCAACAACCCAGCCTGAGAACTGCACTGAAATCTTGTCACGTTGATTACTGTAAAAAATTTAACTTGGAGCAGAGTGTCCTTTGCAGCAATAAACCTTTCCAATTCTGTTTTTAAAAAAAGTTTCCCCCCTCTTCATTAAATCCTGGCCAGAAAAGGCAGATTGTGGCAACAGACACGATCTGGAATGTAACAACATCACCAGGTCCTTGATCATGTTATCGTTCTTTCCTCTTGTTTACTAACCTGCTATATTTAGTTGGAAGATGTTCTGTCAGAAGACAGCATTCCTTTGGCTGTGATGATGCAGTAGGGGATTGTCTTGTAACTCTGCAGGAAGTGCACTACTACAGGAAATGCATTGTTTCATTGACAGGTGTGTGTCCTCCTATTGTTTCCAATGGAGAAATGGCAATCACATGTGTTCAGTTGAGAAATCAATGATAAATATTTATGCGAATATAGTCATCAAAGTTGCCTAAGGAAAAAGTTTGCTCAACTGACAATTGCAACAATCGCAGATTTCTGATCCAGGAAAGAACTCAGCAGTGTTATCCATGATATAGTATTATTCCACAATGACAACTTAAGCTGCAAATTGAGTGACATAGATGTAGCTAACTTTAGAACAAAGCAGTATTTCCAAATGTTCTCATCCCATTTACTGGGAGAACTGAAAATCATTCAAACCACATTCTGAATATCATTCAGTCTTATAAATATTACTGACGAAGGAGTCCAGGACTTGCATTGACTTTATATTGTGTCCGCCACACCTCCCATTCCTGCATAATTCAATAGAGAATGTTTTAACAGACTTTTAGCAAAGACTTAACATTCTTATTTATTGAGGAGATGGTGTTACCATGGTGATATTAGTGGACTCATGGTCCAAAGGTCCAGCCACACATGTTGAAATTCCAACGGGTGGACTTTAAAATTTAATTAATAAAATCTGGATCTGGAAGCTGGTTTCAATAATGGTAGCCATCATCCATTTTCAATTGTGATCAAATCTCTTTTCGTTCGTTAACATTCCTCAGGGAATAAGATCTGCCATCCTAACCTGATCTGGCCCACACATGACTGCATAGCTACAGTTCAGTGTGGTTGATGATTAATTGCCCTCTGAATTAGCATATCAAATCACTTATTTCAGGGGCAATTAGAGAGGGGGACAAATGCTGGACTTGCCAGAGATGCCCATATCCCACGAAAGAATAAAATGAAACAAACTAAATGATCATTTTTTAAAGTAAAAAAAGTTGAGATTGTAACAAGTGGAAATCAAACAAAAGCAGAAACTTAGCAGGTCTGGCAGCATGTGTGGAGGGAAAAGAGTTCACATTTCAAGGACTCTGACCCTTCTCCAGAAAGTAAATCAAAATGTGGCTTCATTTCAGTCTTGTACACTTTAGTTCCACGCTTACATTTTTCAGTCAAATTAACACACAGAGGTAAATGTCTCCCTTTTTTAGCAAAGTAGTTTTCAAAATTGGGCATAGTGTTATTGATAACTAAATACAATTTGACAGTCTGGAATGTATTGATTTATTCCATCACAGAGTCATTTTGGAAGCTTATTATTGTCCATCATAAAAATCAGTATTGATACACATATTAAATGATTATTTTGTCTTTTAGACCATTTCAAACAGATTCAAACCCAGATCCCAGTGTACACACAGTTCTTTACCATCCATTGCATCCCAATCTTCAATTCATGTGCAGCCTGACAGATGTAGGAGGATGGAGGCCAAGAAATGGAAAAATATATATTCCAGAACTATTCAGTAGCCAATGGCATAGACAAATTGTTCCCATTTTAATGTTGTCTGCAAATGCTGCTCCTGCTGCTAGCTCTGCAGCACTTCTGTAAAATGTGCAATGAGACAGTTGCCTTAAAAGGAAACTTGCATATATATAAAGCTAATTGTGCAATAAGCCTACACACTTTTACATCATCAAAATAAATAAAAGAAATTTACTTACTCCATTTAGCTTTACATCATTCTTTGTACGAGTAATTCTTAACATTGATAGAGACATGGCCCTTTAAAGAGATATCCTTTGGAGTGTTCTTGAGACACAGCCATCAGCTTTACAATGACAGCTCAAAAAGAAGGATGATTATTGCAGTGCTGTACCTCCTGGTTCGAAGTTTGAGTACAGCTCTTTACTGACTCATTAAGGAACCATAATTCTACCTTATAGTGATCCATGTTCCTCTCAATTTTACCTTGGAGAAAGTGTGTCTCAATAATAAATAGTATTAACAACACGTGAGTGATTGAAGAACATTGAGACATGTACAGTATGTTACAGTTTTTTATGAATGAAACTCTTTAACAAAAGTGTGAAAACATTTCTGTGTGAGATACAAGTGATTTATTGCTGACAAAATGCAATTGTTTTAACAATAGCTCAAAATGCATACACCTGAGTGAGGAGTTTGGTGGTTCAAGTCCCTCTTCACATACTTCAGCATAAAACGGAGGTTGATGCTCAGCTGTTGTAATGAGAGAGCTGCACTGACCAAGGTACTGTTGTTCGGATGAACACAAAAACCAAGGCCCTGTGTGTCGTTTCTGGTGGAATGTAAAGTTTCATGGTAACATAACTAAGAAAAATAGAAACGTTCTCTCCATGCCCTGACTAATAAGTACTCCTTAGACATCATTTCACATGTTTGATTATTGTCGCATTGTTGTGTATGGGATATTGTTGTCTGCATACTGGCTGCTATGTTTCCAACATCATAATAGTGACTACATCTCAGTGCACTCCTTCAACAAGAAAGCTTTTTTTAAAGACTAGATTACTTACAGTGTGGAAACAGGCCCTTCGGCCCAACAAATCCACACCGACCCACCGAAGCAAACCCATGCAGACACGGGGAGAATGTGCAAACTCCACACAGTCAGTTGCCTGAGGCGGGAATTGAACCTGGATCTCTGACGCTGTGAGGCAGCAATGCTAACCACCGTGCCACCGTGCTGCTCTTCGTGAAGTCCTGACATTGTGAATGACATGACATGAGTGCTATTTACTACTTCTACTAAAATCATAACCTGATCATAAATTTTGTTCAACACACACTGTACAAAATTAGCTAAAACCATCTGCCCTCTTAGTAAAACAGAAACTATTGGTAAAGCTTACATTGTTTTAGTTTCACCATTCACTCTATTTAGAAACCTAGATCTTGATGAAATCTGAATTTTTAATATTTCAGAAATCAAAGAAGAGTACAATAGCCATTTTTTACAATCAATTTTGTCTTTGGCTTAAGTTGTGGTTTGGCCAGCTCTTAACATGTTAAATCTATCCATTGTCCTCAATGTCCTTTTGCTTCCTGTTGCAAGATTAGAATTTGCAAATATCCACTTCATAGAGAAGTACTTTAATTGTGCCTTTTGACAATGAAACAGAGATAGAAATAGACAGAAAGCTAACAAGTGTTTGACTAAGCCTCAGAAAACTTGGTGTAGCCTTGGAAGTGTCCATCCAGAGGCGTCCACATTCCACAAACATATAAAAACTCCCATTCAGCGTACACTGACTTTTCTTTCTTTCTTTTCAGGTCACACTAATACTCTCACCACTCACCCTGTAGGATCACCCTGACACGTTTAACCTGGTACTCCCCATTCTCACCCATCGGTCATGTGACTGTCTGGAGTCATATTGGTCCCAGTGAGCTTCAGGGCTGTGCTGAAAGTAACTGATGTGGGTAACAGAAGCACTCTGAGTACCACTCTCCCCCTTCCAGGTCACCCTGGCACCGTCTCTCTGGTTCACCTGTTTGGATAATGCCAAGACTCTGTTTTTGATACCTTCCACAAGCAGCTAAGCTTCGCTTCCCCTTGATCTCACTCTGACTTTGTCAATCAACACTCCTCCACAAACTAATCGCTGAAAAATCTCACTCGATTAGTGGCATCGTCATTTTCATAAAGAATTTGATGTTGTAATTATTTTTTGAACATTTGTGAATGGAATAAACCTGTTTAGATTTACAATACGCAGAAGATTCAGACAAGAGTCTGGTTTACAAAAGATTTTCAAAATGTAGCAGGGTTTTTCCAGATAAAAGCAAATTACTGAAGATGCTGGAATCTGAAACCAAAAGAGAAAATGCTGGAAAATCTCAGCAGGTCTGGCAGCATCTGTAAGGAGAGAAAAGAGTTGATGTTTCAAGTCTAACTGACCCTTTGTCAAAGCTTTTTTCCAGAGACTGGTTTTGTCCACGAGAAAAGTTAATTCTGATTCCTAGTGTTAGCTGCAGAAATTTACTGTGGGCCAACATTCAGCTGGTTGAACAATTCAGTATTGCTTCATACTTTGCTATAAACTGAAGTGCCGGAAGTTCCTTTCTGAGAAAGTAATTTGACAAATTTTATACAGGTTACTATTGACAGGTGTAGAAAAGTAATGGTAGACATAAAAACAAAAACGTACTGCAGTGTATTTTGGTCAAAGAGACCTTCGACAGGATTTTACCCTCTTAAAGAGGGGAAAAATGGAATGAATTCACAATTGCAAGAGTGTTGAAGTAAATAGATTCCAGTATCATTTGGTGAAGCTATCATTCATGTTTCTGAATGACAGAGAATCTAACAGGAACTGCAGATGTGTAGCGGGTAATTGCCTGTAGGTAGAGTCCACTCAAACATTCTGACTATTCTGCTCTATGAATGTGTTATGAAGCCAAATCTATTATGAAATGTCTTATTTCCCCGTTCTGCCCGTGCTCATCTCCTGCTCACTGCCACCACTGATTGTTTCTTTAACTGCTGAATGCATCATAATCATAAATGGATCAAGCTGGTCACAGGGAGAGGAACATTCGCTGCAATACTGTCAGTGTCTAATCATAAATAACAATGACATCATAGATGAAGCTCTATCTGTGGATTGCTGGAACTGATCGATAGCATCACTCCGGGAGTGTAAATAGCTTCTAATGTCCCATCTTCCTCCTTCAAATAGGTTCTCATTATTTATTATGGCTGTTAGGTTACAAGACTGAGCTACCATCTGGATTTATTTCCTATTGCTGCTGCCGAGCCCACATTAGAGCAGCATGTTTCACAACAGAAACACTGCCCTTGTTCAAGACTGTGGATGAGTAGGTCAAGCCCACCTCACTTTGTTTTCATTGTAATTGTCTCACAGTATGGTTTAGAGAGTTAATTACAAGCTCACACTCAGTCTGATTGATCATCCTTTAAAGTGGTCATTCAGTGGTGTTTTAATGAGCAAGCAAGTTTACATTTTGTTCAACCTGTTGTTGGGTGCCTGACATGCACAGTCTCATTCTTAAATAGAAGCCCCTTTAATTTTTGAATGCAGTGATCAGTATTGACGATGTATATGCAAATTTCTCAGAACCATTACCTTCCAAATGTAGCTGTTCAGTTGGAATGTTCTGGGTTTTAAGCTTCTTCTTGTCTCAAGCTCCTAATTGACTCTACTATTTGAGTTCAGATAGAGTGCAACAGAATATAGAGATGGCACATTATAGCCAGGTCCTCCAGCAGACAGATATCATGAACCAAACACAGAAAACCAAAGTTGCACAGTTTCACAATGATAACTGTAGTGTCATTGTGAAGACCAAAATGAGGCCAAAATGGGTTCAGCTCGATCCTGTTGAAAAGTAGAGCAGGTTTGAGGGGCCAATTAGCCTAACTCCTCATTCTGATTCATATGTTTGCCCTTAAATTTGTCACTGATAATGTCATTCATTTCATTGTTTGGGCATAAAATTATGAACTGTTCATTTTCATTATCAAAGAAAAATCATGCCTGAGAGGGAATGTAAGGGGCAGTTCTGCATTTCTTGGCTTTCCCTCACTGTCCTGGAAGATGGTAACACTGCTTGGTGTAATAGAGTAGGAACGTTCAGAGGGAAGATGAGTAAACCCTGTTGGTGTGAGCCTGAATCATATATATATCAGACTGGGTGAGGACCAAAGCTCTCCTTTCCATCAGGACATTCATCAATTGGCTGATTTTATTTTTCAGCAGTCTCAGGCTTCATGGGCATTCTCAACAAATACCATATTTTCTGTTTCCTTTCTTGGAAATGAACTCAAATCCTCAAACTGCCATGTTGGCATGTGAACCCTACTTGGTAAGGATTATTGGTCTAGGTCTCAGAGATTCTAACACAGTTAAATAACCACACTGTGAGAGTATACTCCTGAATCTTTCAACTGAAGTAGTTTTGGTTTGATTTGATTTAATATATTGTTGTCACATATACCCAGGTACAGTGAAAAGTGTTTTTTGTGTGCTGTACAGGCAGAATGTACCATACAAATTACATCAGGGTAGCAGAACAAAGTGTAGAATACAGTGTTACAGCCACAGAGAAGGTGCAGAGAGAAAGATCAGAGTTAACATTTGAGAAGTCCGTTCAAAAGTTTGATAACAGTGTGGAAGAAGCTGTTCTTCAATCTGTTCGTATGTGTATTCAAACTTTTAAATCTTCTGTCTGACTGAAGAGTGTGGAAGAGAGTATAATAGAGGTGGGAGGGGTTTTTGATTATATTGGTTGCTTTCTCAAGGCAGCGGGAAGTATAGGTGGAGCCAATGGTTGGAAGGCTGGTTTGTGTGATGGTTTGGGATGTATTCACTCCTCCCTGTGCTTTCTTGTGGTCTTAGGAAGAGCAGTTGCCATTCCAGGCTGTGATGCATTGGATTGGATGCTTTCTATGATGCATTTATAAAAATTGGTAAGAGTCCTTATGGACATGTTGCATTTCCCTAGCCTCCTGAGGAAGTAGAGGTATTGCTGTGCTTTCTTGACTGTAGTGTCAATGTGGGTGGACCAGGACAGATTATTAGTGATCACCACTCCCAGACACCTGATGTTAATGACCATCTCCATCTCAGCACCATTGATGCAGACAGGGGCAATGTTATCCACTGTGCTTCCTGAAGTCAATGAACAGCTTCTTCACTTGACTGACAGTGATGGAGAGATTGTTGTCTTTACACCATGCCATTAAGCACTCAATCTCATTTCTGTACAACATTTCTCAATGTTGTTTGAGATCTGACCTACAATGGTGGTATCGTCGATAAACTTGCAAATGGAGTTGGTGTGGAATTTAGCCACACAGCCATATGTGTATAAGGAGTACAGTAGGGTGCTGAGTACGCAGCCTTTCGGAGCACCACTGTTGAGGATTATGGTGGAGGAGATGTTGTCACCTATCCTGACTGACTGTAGTCTATTGGTCAGGAAGCTGACAATCCAGTTCCAGAGGGGAGAGTGGAGACTGAGGTCTCAGAGATTGAAGATGAATTTATTTGGAATTATGGTGTTGAAGGCAGACCTGTAGTCAATAGGTAGGAGCCTGAGGTAGGTATTTTCATTATCCAGATGTTCTCAGGGATGTGTGTAGGCCCAGGAGGTAGCATCTGCTGTGGACCTGTTGCGTCAGTAGGCAAATTGCAAAGGGCCAAGGTAATCTAGAGTCGATGTGAGCCATGACCAATCTCTAGAAGCACTTTCTAAATACTTTCTTAATCAGCATGAGTCATAGTCGCAGGGGATAGCCCTTCCCCCTGGAATCAGCTTTATAAAGCTCATAGACCCTGAAATGCAACAGATACACAGGATGGTCTCTACCTCCCACAGCACCTTTGCACTTGTCACAAGTCATGGCCAATGTTTGCCTCCTTTGAAGTCATCAGCATCACTGAGGTGACAATGTTAGATTTACAAGCACAAATGGCCTGGCGCAATCTACCTTTGACCAACATCTGACCCCTAAACATATCCACCCAATATTACAAATTGACACTGAAACAAACGTAGGTTTAGTTGGGCATTGCAAAAAGCTGCTTCTCCATTTGACCTGTCTATGTCCTCAGGTCCAACAGACATAGACCCCACGCTTTCATCAAGCAAACGGACACTGGCTCCACCTACCCTGGGCACTGTTCCAGTCATCTTTCAGCTGCTGTTAGTGTCTAGTGAATGCCAAGTGTTGGCAAGGAACACAGCTCAGACTGGACACTGTCAGTGCTGGGTCCTACCTGGTTACCAGATAGACCCCCACATGACCACCCCCCACCCCCATACCAAGCATCCATCTACACTTTTACCTCAGACTACCCCATCAGCCCAATAACACTCCTCCAATCTGACATGGAGACCCCTCTCCCAGCCCCTCGTGCTTTAAAGCACTCCTGTGGAAGATATGGTGATGAAAAGCAGGGTCCCTTGCCTGGACTGAAGACTGGCCCCCACTAGTTTCCGACATGGCCATTCGGTTGAATAGGTAAAAACAATGACTGCAGATGGGCCAGACAATGTGGTTGCTGTGCAGGCGGCTGGCACATGCTGTATGTGTGAGATTGGTGTCTCAGTGAATCATACAGCAGGACCTCCACCTCCAGGCCCCTTACACATCCGGACTGTGTGTCTACACAAGGACATCTCAATACAGTCACACTGAGAGCCTATAGGCTCTGGCTGAGGCACTGGTGCATGAACAGGTGCAGCAAGGCAGGGATACTGTGAACGTGCAGGTGGGTGCTAACAGAGTGATCACAGAGAGAGCAAGTGAGCAGCCCTGAGATACAGCCTGGTCCAATCTGGGACTTGGGGGTGTGGGGTGGGGGGGATGCCTGTCCGTGCACTAAGTGAATCTGGAGCAGCCTTTCAGCGCTAGTTGCTGGGGTGTCCTGTGATGCAGCTCTGTGTTTCCTCAGCTGCTTCCAAGTGGATTGCAGAGGGGCCATGAGGATCATGAGGGAATGGTAATTATCGATTGCCAATGTCCATGGACGAGGGGTGTGTACGGTAGGTGCCTGTGCCATGAGAGATGGTTTGATGTTGAAGAACATAGAGGCTCCTCACAGACAGTGGGGAGCTGAAATCACCAGGGAACTGGTCTGACTGCCATGTTACAAATTCTCTGATTCTAGTTTAATCACAGCTGGTGGTGGAGAGAAAGTTGTGCATTAATGAGGTGACATGTGCAGTTAATAAGGTTGTTCACAATCAATAATCCCCTTTAATAGGCAACGCATTCTGCCCAGTGAGAACTCACCTCAACACCCGAAACATATTTAACAGATGCAATGGAATGCTCCTGACCTTGAGATCAGTATCCCTTACTTCTCACGTGATTCTTGTAATATCCCTGTTTGATTCTACCCAATGTGATCACTTTTCATTGCTGGACTATAAGACCAAAAATATAGGAGCAAAACAAGGTCAATCTGCCCTTTCGATTATGGTTTAATGTTTCTCAACCTCATTCTCTTTCTTTCTCCCTGCAATCCTTGATCCTCTTACCAAACAAGAACGTATCTATCTCTGTCATAAATATACTCAATGACTTGGCCTCCACAATCTTTTGCAGCAATGAGTTCCACAGATTAACTACCCCTGGCTGAAGAAATTCCTCCTCATCTCAGTTCTAAAGAGTCGTTCTTTCACTCTAAGGCTGTGTTCTCAGTCTTAGTCTCTCCTACTAGTAGAAACATCTTCTCCATGTCCACTCTATCCTGCCAAATGAACCTGCACATTAACCTTAAAAGAATCTTGAAGTATAAACTCCAGTAGAACAAGGAAAATATATTAATATTGTAATTGTACCAATTTCTAATCTTGAAAATATGTGTTGAAAGTTATCTTATTTACTTACTAAGAATACATTGTGCAATAAATGAAACTTAAAACTCAAACTGTTCTTCGAAGATCATGGAAAAACTAGAGAGACAGTAAACTGGAGCTTCTTAAAGGGATATTTTTATCTAATATTCATTTTGTTTGCTGGTACCTGTATTAACTGAATTATTTTTCAAGCATAATGTTTGTTAGGTATTTTGAGAGGCTTTTGAGAGATGTAATCAAGCTTATCTATAAATTAATCTTTCCTTATTTTCTCAAAACCTATTTAATTTTCTACACAAAATACGCTCTAAATGAATATATACACTCTACACACTGAGAAAAGGCATTTGCTATTTTGAAATATTCATTCAAAAGATAAAAACACTAAGAGCAATCCATCTGGGGTAAAAAATATAGGATCACTAAATGTATCTGAATACACTTTCATTCATTTTTGTCCTCTTACAAGGGAACTAAATATTTAGTAAACCATACCAAACTGTTGTTTGGTTGTTGACAAACCATTACATTTAAGACAGTTCCAATTTAAAATTGTGTGTGTTGTCAAGTTCCATGGCTAGGAACTAGAAAAGGTAAACTCACCATAGTCCTGCTGGACCATAGGTACTGTCTGATTACAAAGAGATGGCCCTTGGTGGTTTAAGCTGAGGGTCATCCTGCCTCAAGTGAGGGAAGAGGTTGAGGAGGAGAGTCCTTCATGGGAACCTCAGCCAGTATGGGAAAAGAACACACACACCATCCCTCTATCTTGCAAACCAGCTGTCCAGCCAATTGAGCTAACTGATCCCCTACCAAGGTTTGGTGTTATATAGCTAAATATCATTATTTTGTTTTATGAAAAAAATTATATTGATCTCTTCAAATAAGTTCTCTTGAAAGGTTTCTGTTATTAGTAATTGACACTACAAAAACTCTTGTCAATACTAAAAACATGGGAGAAAATGAATATGTGCAAGCACAAGTTGTTGAGGGAATCTTTTCCGCAGGTCGCTTGGAATCTGTATGTTATACTTAACTATCCCGAGCAGAAATGTGAAGAGATGATTCTGCACTGCATTAGTTTATTGATGTGTACTCAGACCACTGAGACCACTCATTTAAAACAAGTATATCGATAATGGATTACTTTTTTTCACGAGACCAATTCATTTAAGATCATTTCATTGAATATAAAATGTTCAGATGATGGATGCTTGGAAACAGATGATAATATCTTGGAAACTGCCATGAACACAGTCTTTAAAAACTACAGGAGTGCCCAGCAACAATTATTTTGATAAAAGTTAGATCCATCACTTAACATAACTGAGAGCAAGCTCGTTAATGTGTAATCTAATTTAGAAATTTTCACACTGTGATTTCCACCTGTCAATGTTGTAACTGGTTTTGTTTTTCTTTTGTGGAAAATGTTGGCTTCACCAACACGGCTTCTGTCTATAATTTGTTCACATGGTTCCTTTCTGAATAATATGTACTGCCTTGCTTAAAATTCTACTGAAGTAAAGAGTGCCTGCTTTGATCGAGAATCCTGCACACTTACACTCTGCTCTCCCATTTCTCTTGGTTCCTTGCTTTGATGCAGTTCTTAAGTGTCAGGTAAGTGATTGTTGGGAGTCAGACCTCAGCAATGTTTTGTGGAGTATTAGCTGATGAACTACAGGGAAGACAATTAACTTTGAAAAGGTGCTGACAAACATCTTCAGTAAAGGAAGCTTTTATTTCTGAAGCATGCAGGCATGTAATGGAATTTTTACCAAGTAGCCTATATTTAAGATAAATCATACTGAAAGGGGATATTGCTGTGAGACAGTGTTCTACAAGATTTCTCTCATTTTTAAACTCTTGCTGCAATTACGATTAGGGATCCATCAAAGTTGGTCAAATAGATACATACCGGACTTAAGTGGTTTACTTGCTTGAATTGTGTCCACTGATGTCTCTCTGCCACTTGCAGTAAGTGTCTTCATTGTCACCTCGATTGCAATTAATTATTAACCCTCCTCCGTATCTTGTGAACCTGCTATTCTCTTAGCTCCTCATGTCTCTTCTAAACCTTGCATTGTGATATTTCCTAATCATGTGGTTGTCTTCCATCTGTGTCAAATCATCTGATGATTTCTCCCCCGTGCCCCCCACCCCTTTCCCTGCATATGATCCGGTGCAAAGTGCAGTATTGTCAGGGTCTTTTTAATATTGGTACCTTGCTCATACTTGGTGCTCGCAGGCCTGGTCAGTTGACAAGAAGATTATTGTCACATGCACTCAAATGAACATATGTAGCTTTGTTCAAAAGCTTCTGATTTCTGATCTAAGGTTGAATGATAGAAGAGAGCCAAGAGAGAGTGAATTTTATCCATTGTATTATGGTGTTTACGAAGTTGGATCAGTATTATCTGTAAGACGTATACTGCTGGGGTAGCAAGGTTCTGGTTAGGCTTGGCAGGCAGTGGGGATGGAGGTAGGGATGGTGTGCTGCTGCTGAGAGCTAATTGAAAGATTACTACGTAAAACATAGTGTTACATAGTAATCATCAAAATGATTGCTCAGGAAAATGTGTGGGTTATTTGTCCCTCATGCCTGACCCGGACATGATTGGGAATAGACCCTGTTCTTTTCTTTACTCAGACATGGGATGTTGGTGTCACTGGCTTGGCCAACATTTATTACCCATCCCTATTTGCCCTTTGGAAAGTGAGAGGGTGAGTTGCCTTCTTGAACCGCTGCAGCCCATCTGCTGTAGGTAGACCCACAATGCCACAGGGAGAGAATTCCAGGATTTTGACTCAGTGACAGTGAAGGAATGGTGATATATTTACAAGTCAGGATGGTTAATGGCTTGGAAGGGAACTTGCAGGGGCTGCTGCTCTCATGTATCTGCTGCCTTTGCCCTTCCAGATGGAAGTAGTCACGGGTTTGGAAGGTGCTGTTTAAGGATATTTGGTGAATTTCCGCAATACATCTTATAGATAATGCACACAGTCGTGGAGGGAATGGATGTTAGTGGATATGCTGCCAGTCAAATGGGCTGCGTTGTCCTGGATAGTGTTGAGTGTGATGTAATACTCCCCAGGCAAGTGGGGAGTATTACATCACATTCTGTCTTTAGCCTTGTAGATGGTGGACAGGTTTTGAGGAGTCAGGAGGTGAGTGACTTGCTGCAGGATTCCCAGCCTCTGACCTGCTCATATAACCTGACCTGGACAATGATTGGGAATGTATTCATTCTGTCTGCTTTCTTTTTTTCTGTTTACAAGAAGAGAAAGAAACACAAAAATCCACTCAGTCAGCTATATTTAACACCAGCATTATGGTCTTTACAATGCTGCTGCTTACTGTTAGTTCCTGTCTGTCAGTAAAGGAAAAGGTACACTTTTGTTACAGCTTAACATGTGACAGTATACACAGCCAGAAGGGAAATGCAAGCTGTCCAAGAATAAGTCCTTTGAGTTATTATTGTCATTCGCTGATTAAATTATGTATTTTTGGAATTGTGTGGGGAGCAGCTACGTGCATGCCTTTCAATGTTAGCAATGAGTATACTTATTGTTTTAATAAAATTGAGGATTCCCTCTGCCTTTTTGGTACACTGCTCTGCCATCTTCATCTCACACCCTTAGATACCCCTGTTCCTGCATTTCCTTTAAAGTTGTCACATTTAGTTCACATTGCTGTCCCTCATTTAGTTTACTCATGTTAGACATTGAATTATTTAACTTTTGCGATCTCCTTAATTGAATAGCTTTGAGGCAAAAAAATTACCAAAGAAGAAAATTAAATACATGATATTTTAGGAATAACAACAGCTCTCTACCAATCAGCGCAATCTTTTAAACTAATCCTAAATCTTAAAATTATCTTTTTATTATTTTCTCTGAAGATCCTGAAACTGATTGATTGAGGTTTGGAGAAGCATCTCATCTCGACTTTTCTTGAAGTGACAACATCTTTTCATCATCAATGCCTGTAATTAGTGTCCTCAAGACAATTGGATACTGCTCGTTCGAAAAGAAGTGGAATTCTTCACCTCAGATTATTTGATGCTTTGACAATGAATTCCCTGAGTGACACGGCAACTTCATCCCATTCATTTTCTTATATTGATCTGTTTTTGTACTTTCCAGTGGGACTCGGGTAATAACCATTTTTATCTCATTTACATCCATCATATCCTCAGCACATAATGTATCACTGTCATCATGTTTGGTGGAAGGCACATTGCTGTAAATAATGCATACCATTTATTTATTTTAAAATAGAGTGCAATCTCATTATTGTAGAGTGCTATTATGGTTACATATTCTATTGACTTGCTTTATGAGTTCCCAGGGAGACTAGCTTCCCTCAATCCCATTAGGAGAGACTATCAGAGAGTTAGAATGGTTCCATACAACAGCGAGCTACTTTGTTTGTGAATTGACTTGCCCTAACTCCAGAATGTAAAGGAATATTCCATTAGAGTCTGGCTTGGCCTAGCTTTAAAGCATAATGTCAAAATCTGACATTAGAGCAGCCCATCTTTCTTAGGGCACCATGATCAGCTTGTTTTAATGTATTTAAATTGTCTTCAGCAAATTCAAGGGAATTATTTCATACATAATCATTTCCCATTTATTGTTGCAACCTTTTGAATTTTTTTCACTGTGCATTGTGTAAGAAAGACCACCTGCACAGAGAGAAAGACCACCTGCCTCTAATGTCTTCTTAGTGACAGGCCCTGCCATATGTTAATGATCTAAACTTGAAACAAGAGAATAAGCCCACTTGGTCAATAAAGATTGTACAAAACTAGTCTATAACTACTATCAGAATGTCTCCCTGGATCCTATTGTAATGTTACTTTTACACTTTTGAAGAATCAACACAGAAATCAAATTTTTCAGGAATATTGTACAAGTTAAATAATTTTCCAGGAACAAATTGTGCATTTGGATAATGTTCTTTGGCTCCATGTAATGACAGAATATCTTCAAAGACATCCAGAACTGAAGATCACTTTGTAATTCATGACATAAATTTAGAAACTATGACAGCAAATTGTAACGTGCGAAGACTCTCTAACCTGATGAGATGGTCTGATTGTAATGTTGCAATCTGTTGGGTGTTAATGTAATAAAGACAGTTTTCTGTTTCTGCCCTGCTGTAACAAAGTTTGGCTGCAAAAGAGCATTAGAGGGTGCTGTGCCAAATATTAATAGGTTTCCAGCGCAGAGTTTCACAGTTGCAGCCATTCTGTTTTGGGAGGGCACTTGGTGGAATGCTTCAGCCATTTACCCAAGCGAGGGAGAAAAATTATCAAGCAACAAATGAATCTACCACTCTTTGTCTAGATTTGGAGATGCTGGTGTTGGACTGGGGTGTACAAAGTTAAAAATCCCACAGCACCACTAGTGCTTCCAATTAAACCTGTTGGACTATAACCTGGTGTTGTGTGATTTTTAACTCTTTGTCTACAAAGCATTACAGACAGAACTACAAAAATAAGACACCTTTTGGCCTTTCTTGTCTCCCAGCTGGATGTGAGTGTGTGTGTGTGTGTCGATGTATGTGAGTAACCGTGTGTGCATTTGTGTGAGTGTGTGACTTTGTATGTATGAATGTGTGTGTGTATATGTGAGTGTGTGTGAGAATGAGAGTTTATCAGTGTGAATGTGTGTATGTTTACACATATGTGCGTGAGTGTGTGTGTGTATGTGTGTGAGCTTCTGTGTGAATGCATGTCTATGAGTGTGTGTGCTTGTGTGTATGTGCTTGTGTGAGTGTATTAGTGAGAGTGTGTGTGTATATTTGTGTGAGTATATGAGTGTGTGTGTGTGCATATTTGTGTGAGTATGTGAG
>NC_057722.1:82842431-82877266 GCF_004010195.1 Chiloscyllium plagiosum | reverse complement strand
GTCTGTGTGTATGAGTGTCAGTGTGTGTATGACTGTCAGTGTGTGAGTGTCAGTGTGTGTGTGAGTGCCTGTGTGTGTGTATAAGTGTCGGTGTGTGTGTGTCAGTGTGTGTGTGTCTTTGTGTGTGTGTGTTAGTGTGTGTGTATGAGTGTCAGTGTGTGTGTGAGTGTCAGTGTGTATGTGTGTGTGTCATTTAGTCTCTGCAGCCTATTCTGCCATTCAGTTAGATCATAGGGGTCTATTCCACAATTGAATCAGCCAAATGGCAGTGAGAATAACAGCAAAGTTTCAGATGAGTAGATTTGAATTTTGGTCAGTTGCAGTTGCCAAACAGTTAAACTGTCCCATGATGCACCTTCACAAAAGAAAAGTCTACAGCTTTCAGTCAGAGATTAGGAAAACTCTTTACTCAAACAAATGATGGGGGTGGTGTCAGCAGGAAGATTGTGGTTCCTGCTCATGATGGCACGTTATAAGATAAAGGATATGAACTCTGCACTTCTCATCACACTGAGACCCAATGCTTTGGTCCATCTTGTGAGTGAAAGAAGAGATTACCGCTATGTTGCTTCCTAAAGTTGGACTCTATTCATTTTCACCCTTGACCTACTTCCCCATCCCTACATTTTCTTTAATTGCAAAGGGGGAGAAAAGGATCTAAATAGTACAATGACAAAATGGTAACATGACTCCAGTTATATAAGATCACAAAATATGCAAACTTCAGGCATCTTAACAAAAGCTAAACGTGCTTTCTTGTCAAAATTGTGGTTCGGGCTATCTGTTATTTTTCAAAGTTGTTAATAGATTGGCCTTGTTGAAATACTTCAACTGACACAATACAAATGTTTGAAAGACACTTCAAGGGACACAGCCAGATTTCTGTTCCCAAACAACGGGATTGATTTTTTTTTGCTTGGAACGAATTGATGCACATCTTTTTTGTAAAACGGTCTCATGATGAAGAGTATTCATGAGAGCAGTATTTAGCAAAAGGAGGTACAACAACAGTTTATACAGAGAAATTAAAACAAGATTTTTTTCCCCAGAAGTCTTATCCCCTGTTGACAGTGGATGCTGGAATATTCTTGAAAGCTCAGCAGAGATTGACAAATTAAAATTTTCTTCATGATCCAGTAATTCACCATACTAACATTAACTAGATTATGCGTATCCATGTTTGATAATTCTTTATGTGTTTAGAGTTTCTTTGCTGGGGCGATTTCACTGAAGAGTATTGTATTATCCCCATCATGTTTTATTTATTTCGATCATGAATACTCCATACTTTGCATACGCCAGTACTACAGTAACTAAATCCAACAGAAACATTTCCTCTCATAGACCATTACTTCATGCAAAAATAAGCTTCTAGTATTTCTGTTTTAATATCTGAAACCATTCATTTGCATGCAGTCTTGGCTGCTCTCTCCTTTTTTGTTGCTCAGTGACTCTTTTATTTCATTCCCCCTCCCACTGCTCTCACCCCAGACTATTATCTGTCACAAGCCCCCACCTTTCTTTCTTGGTCACCAGTCTGTTAGTTTTTGATCTTTTGCATCCCATCTCCTTCTCATCCCCTCGTACACTTAAAAGCACAAAGAGGCAGGAACAGACTTGGCTGCCTAGGCCTGACAATGACTGTTTTGTCAAACAGAGAGCCGATAGTAGTCACTGAGGAAGTAGGGATCAGACCCAGCCAGCTGATGCCAGGGTGGATGATTTATTGCTTAGTGTCCTCAGTGGCAGTTGGACCCCTTCCCGCTGTCACTCACTAGCTGCAAAGATTCTATCCTAAATCAGAGGTTCCCCTCTGTCCTATAGAGATTACAATGCCTGTCATAAAGTGTCTTTGAGCAAAGGGAAATGGATATGAGAACAGGGAAAGAAAGGGAACAATCAGAAGAGGAGAGAAGATGGATGTTGTGTAACCTTTTCTCAGAGACCCGTTTCTTGCACTTTTTCTCCTGTCTTTAGCTGGTTTTTGTTTTGACTGATGACAATAACGTAATAGCCTGATAAATTGATTTTGCAAGTTCTTTTCTCATCTCTTGAGAAGACGCTAACTCGTTAGGACTTCAGAGGGCTCAGGGAGGCAGGAGACAACAATTAGTTTGTTCGAGATGTCAGAAAGGAGGCGCAAAGTTTTGCCAGGAGAAATCCTTTCTGACAGATTGGTGCTGACAAGGTTGGCAGCTGCTTTTAGAGAACCGAGGCAAGTGACTCCCTCAGAATCTTTAGAACACAGAGTGAGCCAGATACATTAACTCTTAAAATATGTACAGTGGCACAGCCAAGAAAAAAGGCAAGTATCTTCTGCCCAAATAAACGTAACAGTCACTGGCCTACG
The DNA here is from genome assembly GCF_004010195.1 of Chiloscyllium plagiosum. Taxonomy (NCBI): domain Eukaryota; kingdom Metazoa; phylum Chordata; class Chondrichthyes; order Orectolobiformes; family Hemiscylliidae; genus Chiloscyllium; species Chiloscyllium plagiosum. The sequence continues at coordinate 82,874,916 of NC_057722.1, read as the reverse complement.
GAGCAGATTAGGCACCTGGAAATGTCCCAAAAAAATAAGTAAATGTACTGCAGGCCCTGCAATGTAAGATGACCCAAATTGCAGTGGAAACATATTTAACCCATTTATCTTATGCATTGCAAGATTCAATTATTATTCTAACTTCTGGGATGCTAGAAGACTGAGCACAAACTATTTCAGAATTATTTGCTGAAGGCTTGTTTCATGATCTGTTGAAAAAAAAGATGTCAGACTGAATGTTCTTGCCAATGTGTCTTGTTAAATTACTGCTCATTCTGAGAAACAATGTGTGATAAAAGTCCTTTGAAGCAGAAAGTAGACTGGTTCTAATCACAGGGCAGCTTGAAAAACACAACATTTAAATGCGCGACTATAAAAAACACAATGGGAACTGCACAATTGTGTATTAGGCACTAAATGCCTAAACTCCAACATAGCAAGGAGGAAGTGTAAACTCTTTAGGAGCTGAATGTGCATTGCCCATTTGGTAAAGACAAAATAAAATGCCTGAGGCTCCCATCAGAAACAGGCATTCAGACTTTTGTGAGTGTGCGCATGTATGTATGCGTGAGTCTGTGCGTGTGTGTGGGGAGTGTGCATGTGTATGAGTGTGAGTGTTTGCACAAAGGGTTTGAAGATCTGCCTTAGGTGCCTTCACTATCAGCTCTAGAAGCACACTCAGTAAACCCATTTTTCACAAGGAAACAAAACTGAATTTAATTAGCTGGACTCTTCTGGGATCAAGATTAATTGCAACACCTTGTGTAGTGTTTAATTTATTAATAATGTCTTGTGCAACTGTTCTAGAAAATTATTTACATGAAATCTACAGCATGTTTCTTGCTTAATTTGGGGAATATAAAGGGTGGGGGGTGGGGGGGGGGGGGGAGGGGAAGGGGATGGACAACATGCTGTTCTGTGCGGGTAGTGCCGAAATGCGTTTGGTTAACAGAGCCCAAGAATTCTTAACACACACCTAGAACTGAGGCTCAACTCAGTTAACATTATGCTGGAAAATTACAGGAGATAGATACAACGTCCATTGAAAAATAAAAAGTTTTTAAAAATTATTTTTCTCCAATACACCACACAATGATAGAATGGTGAATTAATTGGACAATAAACGATAGGGAAAAAAAGAGGACTAACTTTAAGATCATGTCCATACGTTTTCCACCTCAACAATTACTACTGACCTATGTTAATATTTCTCACACGGTCACCATGTAAATTGGATAGTTGTAGGAGAACCGATGTGATGTGCTAGAATTTCTCATATTAATTGTGAATTATTAATCAAAATCATGTTGACAAGTGATGTGGTCACCACCAACATCATATCACACAGTTTTGCAGGGTTCCTCAAACAGATAAACATTTAAATTATTATAAGGAGCCATGGATATCCCAATCTTAAAATTCACTTAGAGAATCACAGAGGTTTTACAGCCCAGAAAAAGGCCCTTTGGCCCATCATGTCTGCACTTGTCAAAAACAACCTCCAAACTATTCTGATCCCATTTTCCAGCACTTGGTCCATAACCTTGCATGCCTTGGCAGTGCAGCCACACATTGAAATATTTTTGAAATTTTGAGGGTTTCTGCAGAGTGATAGTTTAAGTGAGCAAATTCTTGGCAGATGGAATATAATATGGTAAAATGCAACATTATGCATTTTGACAGGAAGACTAGAAGAGCTGAAAATTATTTAAATGGAGAAAGACTGCACACAGTTTTAGGTAAGAGAAGGGTTTGTGGTCCTCACCATGCATCAGTGAAAACTAACCTCCAAGTTCTGCAGGTACTAGTGCAGGCAAAGGGAATGTTGACCTTTCTTTCAAAGAGAATGGAGTATAAAAGGAGGAAGGTTTTGCTAAAACTGTTCAAGGCACTCGTCAGCCCACAGCTGGAATACTATGAGCAGTTTTGGCCTCTTATCTAAGGAAAGATATACGAGCATTGATGGCAGTCCAGACAAACCTCACTTGGCTGATATGGATATAGACAGACTGTCTTATGAGAAGAGGTTAAGTAGATTGGGCTTGTACTTATTGGAACAAAGTTCCCTGTAAGTTGCCTTGATAGACACAATGGCTCTGAGGGTCTGTGCATTGTAATCAATGTGCTGAGACTGCTGACAGCATTGACTTCTGGTTTCAGAGGTCTGTACAAAAGTAAAATACTCAGGGGCAACATGGCACTGGATTGAGGTGTGACCTTATCGAAAAGATTCTGAAGGGGCTTGTCAGGGTAGATGCGGACATATTCTTTCCCCTTGTGGGAAAGTCTAGGACCAGATGGCATAATTGAAGAGTAAGAGGTTATTCATGTAAGATAGAGATGAAGATGAAATTTGTTTCTCAATTTATGGAATTCTTTATTGCGCAGACTATGGATGTTGGGTCATTAAATATATTCAAGGTTGGGATAGACAGATTTTGAATCAATAAGAGAGTCAAGGGTTATGGGGAATAGACAAACAGTTGATTTGAGGATGATCAGATCAGCTATAATCTCACTGAGTGGCAGAGCAGACTTGATTGGCTGAACAGCCGATGTGTGCTCCTACATCTGATGGTTTTATGACCATTGGGTTATGCAAGATCACACAAAGGACAAATTAAAGTTAAGATGAGTTCTTTTTTTGTAGTAATCATTTCATACTAAATGCTCAGTTTTCTGTTGGCACTCAGGCTTTCTCGAATTTAGCTATTCAATGTTATTTTTCCCTGAGCAACATTGGAGACAGACAAGATGATCAGAGGATTAGATAGGGTAGACAGTGAAAGTCTTTTTCCTGTATGAGGGGGCATAACTACAAACTGAGGGGTGATAGATTTAGGACAGATGTCAGAGGCAGGTTCTTTACTCAGAGAGTGGTAAGGGTGTGGAATGCCCTACCTGCCAATGTAGTTAACTTAGCCAAATTAGGGAGATTTAAATAATCCTTGGATAAGCACATGGATGATGATGGTGGGATAGTGTAGGGGGACAAGCTGAGAATAGTTCACAGGTCGGTGCAAGGATGCTGCCTGAACTGCTGTGCTCTTCCAGCACCACTAATCCAAAATCTGGTTTCCAGCATCTGCAGTCATTGTTTTTACCCACAAATGTCAAAGGGCCTGTTCTGTGCTGTATTGTTCTATGTTCTATTACTGGCACCAACAGAACTCCTCTATTAGAAATATTTCCAAGAGAAGCTATTTCCCTGTTGAAGTCTGCACAGCTGCAGCAACAGACACAGAGCACCAGACCTTGATATGATTAAAATGTTCTAAGTTGGCTATTCCTAAAAGCCAAAGACCCAACCGATCCACAGTTACCAGAGAGGCACATTCACTTGGCAGCTCCTCAGTCACAAGGCCCAGTGATAAATAACTACCGACCCAGATTGGCTACACCACCAAGCTGCTACCAACCGAGCCTCAGCAAAAACCGAGCTGGCAACAACCACAGTGAGCCCTCTTCATAGGATGAGGAGCTGTGCTGTCTCCTGATCATGTGTCAAGCATCAATTGCAATTTGAAACCTGGTTGCGTGCTGTGTTGTGGGCTTGGTTTTGTTGAGTGATAAAGAAGTGTTTAAGGGGAGGCGTGGCATCGTGGTATTAGTGTTGGACTGTTAATCCAAAGACTCAGGCAATGTTCTGGTGAGCTGGACCTGAATCCCACCACAGCAGGCGATGGAGTTTGCATTCAATAAAAATCTGGAATTAGGAGTCTTATGATGGCCATGAATCCGTTGTTGATTGTTGGAAAAATCCACCTGGTTCACTGATATCCTTCAGGGAAGGAAACTGCCATCCTTACCTGGTCTGGCCGACATGTGACTCCAGACGTACAGCAATGTGGTCAACTCTTAACTGACTTCTGGGTAATTAGGGATGGGCAATAAATGCTGGCCCAGCCAGTGACACCTTATCCTGTGAATAAAAAAAACTTTCTTCTCAGCGACTGTTCAACTTCAGCAGTCATCATCTGGGAATAAATTGAGTGCTGACTTTTTAGACACTGTTTGAGAGCTGGATCATGGGTTTCCTTTCCCTGTGATTTCTTGTCCCCTTTTCAAACAGCCTTGGCTAATGTTGCTGAGTGTTCTGCTGTATGCAAGGACCTGCAAAAGTGTTCTTTTCAAAAAGAGATTTTTAAAAAATAATATCCGATTGTGAGAATCCCCTTCAATTTTCCCCAGTCATAAATATTTCACTTACAAGGAGCTATCAGCATTGCTCACTACCCATATTGAAATGTGCAGCAGAGGCTACATATCAGTACAATAAGGAGCTGAACTTAGAGGTCTCATACTTTTATTCAGTCAGTGTAAATACCTCCTCAAACAAATCTATAACAATAGGAGAGGCAATGAATACTGGTGTGATCCACTGATATTACTTGCATTGTCTCTCACAGACCAATTGGTCAACAGAACAAGGATGAGCGTGTCACCCTGGTGTGTGATCATCCCATTTGAACAGATTGTCTGAATTTTGTATAATTGCCTGAGAAATAACTGATGGTCAGGTCCTCCCATGTTTGAATTATGTTACAGATATTTTCTGTGCAGAGGACAGGACAACTTACATTTGATTAGATTAGATTCCGTACAGTATGGAAATGGGCCCTTCCACCCAACAAATTCACACTGATCCTCTGAAGAGTAACCCACCTAGACCCATTCCCCTAGCCTCTATTTACCCCTGACTAACGCACCTAACACTACGGGCAATTTAGCATGACCAATTCACCTGACCTGCACATCTTTGGACTGTGGGAAGAAACTGGAGCACCCAGAGGAAACCCACGCAGACACGGGGAGAATGTGCAAACTCCACACAGACGGTCACCCGAGGCTGGAATCCCTGGCACTGCGAGGCAGCAGAGCTAACCATTGAATGCTTTGATAACTCATCTGATGGGCAGTACCTCCAATAGTGTAACCTTCTCTCAGCACTGCACTGAAGTGTCAGTACTCAAACTGACAACAGGGAAATTTCAGGATGAATTACATAGAACATAGAAAAGTATAGCACAGAACAGGCCCTTCGGCCCACGATGTTGTGCCAAGGATTAATCCCAATGTAAAATAAGATTAGATTAGGTTACTTACAGTGTGGAAACAGGCCCTTCGGCCCAACAAGTCCACACCGACCCGCCGAAGCGCAACCCACCCATACTTCTACATCTACCCCTTACCTAACACTACGGGCAACTTAGCATAGTCAATTCACCTGACCTTCACATCTTTGGACTGTGGGAGGAAACCGGAGCACCCGGAGGAAACCCACGCAGACACGGGGAGAATGTGCAAACTCCAGACAGTCAGTCGCCTGAGGCGGGAATTGAACCCGGGTCTCTGGTGCTGTGAGGCAGCAGTGCTAACCACTGTGTCACCGTGCCGCCCACAGATAACCTAAAATAACCTAACATACGCACCCTGCAACTCACTGCTATCTATGTGCATGTCCAGCAGTCGCTTAAATGTCCCTAATGACTCTGCTTCCACCACCACAGCTGGCTACGCATTCCAGGCATTCACAACTCTCTGCATAAAGAACCTCCCTCTGATGTCCCCTCTATACCTTTCTCCTAATATCTTAAAACTATGACCCCTCGTACCAGTCAATCCTGCCCTGGGGAAAAGTCTCTGGCTATTGAATCTATCTATTCCTCTCATTACCTTGTATACCTCGATCAGGTCTTCTCTCTTCCTCCTTCTCTCCAGAGAGAAAAGTCCAAGCTTATTCAACCTTTCTTCATAAGACAAGCCCTCCAGTGCAGGCAGCATCCTGGTAAACCTTCTTTGCACCCTCTCCAAAGCCTCTGTGTCTTTCCTATAGTCGGGCGACCAGAACTGGACACAATATTCCAAGTGTGGTCGCACCAGGGACTTGTAGAGCTGCAGCAAAACCTCGCGGCTCTTAAACTCAAGCCCGTATTAATGAAAGTCAAAACACTATATGCTTCATTAACAACCCTATCCACTTGGGTGGCAACTTTGAGGGATCTATGTACTTGCACACCCAGATCCCTCTGTTTCTCCACACTGCCAAGAATCCTGTCTTTAATCCTATATTCAGCATTCAAGATTGACCTTCCAGGTTAAACTCCATCTGCCATTTCTCAGCCCAGCTCATTCCTGTCTATGTCACACTGCAGCCTGCAATAGCCCTTGATACTATCAACGGCACCGCCAACCTTTGTGTCATCATTCTGTATCATCTAAAGATTTTTCCACTTTTGGCATTCTATTAGATGAAATGCTCCCTTGTCAAGTGGACTGTACAGTAAATCGAGTTGAAATCCTCTAGGCCACTCGTCTGCTTTAACATCAACATCCCCCACTGCACACACACAACATTTTCCATCTTGTTTAGCAATCCTTCCAGGGAATTGCTCGGCAACTTGATGCTATGTGCTGGCGCAGGGAGCTGCATTGACACTACCTGGACTCATTTCCCTTGGAATCCCTACATCCAGCAAAGAGGGAAATTTTCATTTCCTGGATTTAAACATTTTTCCCTGAGGTAAAAGATTGTGTTCTAGCCAATGGCCTGACTGGTTTTCATTGTGATTGATCATAGAACATTCCATTCGGAAAGTGGAAACAGAAAGATAGAGGGCCATTGTTTGTTAGTGTGTTAACACACTGTCTTGGGTTATGGATCTGAATGCACTGTGGGCCAGTCGGATCAATGTCTCTGATGAAAGGATTGGCAAGCCTAACCTATTTACTCTGTATTCTTTCTCCTCTGGGACTTGGCTTTGAATTTAGAAAGCCTCTGATGGTCATGAGTGTTTCAAGTAAAATGTTTTCAATCAACCTCAAGTGGGCATTTACCCAAAGAGTAGAGCTGCCCACAATTTGGTACTAAACATAGAATAACAGTCAGCAGTGTGTTGTTGGGAGTGAATACACTGAGCCACTGAGAATTATGTCATAGCCCATGAGAACAAAGCTTGAGCAGTTTATCAATGTCATCTCAACCTCGAGATGTGCTGCTGATGTGGAAAACGTTCCAAACAGGTACAAACCGAACGACCATTTACTCACTCACTTTCTTTTCGTCACCCATGAGACTGTCACGCAAAGAGCTAAAGCCAATCACAAACAAAGCACACAATTCGATAAGAAGTGATTTCATGATTTAATCAGCTGAATGCTGAACATCAGAGTTTGTGCATATTATTTGGATGATTGTACTCATTGGACAACAGGAAGAATTTCAGACAAATTCTGTGTTGTTTATGTTTTTGATCCACTCCTCCCTAATAGAAAAAATTTTAAAACTGCTTAATCCAGTGATCCATGCAACAAATAGACTAGAAATTCTCTATGCCACTCACCTCTTTAACATCAAGCTCAAATTAGCATCTGCCCTACTACACATATGTAATATTTTTCATCACCGTTTTCAGCAATCGGCCAAGTGAATTGCTCGGCAGCTTTCTGCTATATCCTGTTTACAGGGAATTGTATTGACACTATCTATGAGCTAACAAACAAGGGAATCTTTCAGTTCCCTGGATAGAAACCCTGTCTCTGCCAGAAGAAATACCACACTGATGGAATCATTATTCTGCCTTTGTGGTTTTATTAATTTACTATTTCATGGGATGGGATGATGCTGGTCAATCCTTGATTGCTCAAGAAGGTGGTGGTAAGCAAATTATGTCACGTTGGGACATCCACAATGCTACTGGGGGGGGAGTTCTCAGATTTTGAATCAGCAACTCTGAAGGAACAATGACATATTTCCAAGTCCGGATGACAAGAGGTGGCCTAGGAGAACTTGCTTCCCGTATGTCTGCTGCTCTTGTGTTTCAACGTGATAGACGGTTAGAAAGATACTGTTGAAGGAGCGTTGGCGCCTTCCTGAAGAGCATTTTGTAAATGGTGCACAATGCTGCCACTGTGTGTTAGTGGTAAAGGGAGTGAATGTTGAAGCTGGTGGATGGGATGCTTTCTCCTGGATAGTACTGAGCTTCTTGAGTGCTGTTGGAGCTGCAAATGTAGTATTTCATCATACTCCTGCCTTGGGCCTTGCAAACTGAGATAGGTTTTTGGAGGTTAGGGCAGTTGAATGTTCCTCCTGCAGAATGTGGGAGTTAAGGGTCACCACTAGTGTCCCTGCCGACTGCATCTGCGGGAAGTGCACCCAACTCCAGCTTCTCAAAAACTGCGTTAGGGAACTGGAGCTGGAGCTGGATGAACTTCGGATCATTCGGGAGGCAGAGGGGGTTATTGAGAGGAGTTACAGGGAGGTAGTCACTCCTCAGGTACAAGAAAAAGGCAGATGGGTTATAGTCAGGGGACAGAAAGGGAACCGGCAGGCAGTGCAGGGATCCCCTGTGCCCATTCCCCTCAACAACAAGTATACCATTTTGAATACTACTGGTGGTGTTGGGGAGGGGGGGGTACTTACCAGGGGTAAGCAATGGGGCACAGGTCTCTGGCACAGAGTCTGTCTCTGCTTAGAAGGGAAGGGGAAGAGGAGCAGGGCATTACTCATTGGGAACTCCATAGATAGGGGGACAGATTGGAGGTTCTGTGGGAATGAGAGAGACTCCCAGGCACCAGAGTTCATGATGTCTCTGATCGTGTTTTCAGGATCCTTGAGGGAACGGGGAGCAGACCCAAGTCGTGGTTCACATAGACACCAACGATATAGGGAGGGAGAGAGATGAGGATTTAAGGCAGAAATTCAGGGAGCTAGAGTGGAAGCTTAGAGCTAGAACAAACAGAGCTGTTATCTCTGGTTTGTTACCTGTGCCACGTGTTAGTGAGGTGAGGAATAGGGAGAGAGAGCAGTTGAACATGTGGCTACAGGGATAGTGCAGGAGGAAGAGTTTTGGATTCCTGGATAATGGGAGCTCTTTCTGGAGTAGGTGGGACCTCTCCAAACAGGATAGTCTTCAACTGAACCAGAGGGGTACCAATACCCCAGGGCGTGGACGGGGTGAGGGGGGGAGGTGGAGATTTGCTAATGCTCTTTGGGTGGGTTTAAGCAAACTCAGCAGGGGGATGGGAACCCAAATTGTAGCTCAAGTATACGGGAGGTTGAGAGTAGTGAAGTCAGAACTAAGATTTCAAGATCACAACAGTTCACCCGGCAAACAAGAAGTGAGTCTACTTCAATGTGAGGAGCATCCGGAATAAGGTGGGTGAACTTGCAGCATGAGTTGGTACCTGGGACTTCAATGTTGTGGCCATTTCAGAGATATGGATAGGGCGGGACAGGAATGGTTATTGCAAGTTCTGGAAATTAGATATTTCAGTAAGAACAGAGTAAATGGTAAAAGAGGGGGTGGTGTGGTACTGTTAGTCAAGGCCAGTATTACGGTTGCAGAAAGGACATTTGAGGACTCATCTACTGAGGTAGAATGGGCTGAGATTAGAAACAGGAAAGGAGAGGTCACCCTGGTGGGAATTTTCTATAGGCTTCCAAACAGTTCCAGAGATGGTGAGAAAAGGATAGCAAAGATAATCCTCAATAGGAGTGAGAGTGACAGGGCAGTTGTTATGGGGGACTTTAACTTCCCAAATATTGATTGGAAATACTATTGTTCAAGTACTTCAGATAGGTCAGTTTTTGTCCAATGTGTGCAGGAGGGTTTCCTGACACAGTATGTAGACAAGCCAACAAGGGGAAAAGCCACATTAGATTTGGTACTGGGAAATGAACCTTGCCAGTGTTAGATGTGGAGATAGGTGAGCACTTTGGTAATAGTGACCACAATTTGGTTATGTTTACTTCAGTGATGGAAAAGGATAGGTATGTACCACAGGACAAGAGTTATTGCTGGGAGAAAGACAATTACTACGCGATTGGCAAGATTTAGGATGCATAGGATGGGGAAGGAAACTGCAGTGGATAGGCACAATTGAAATGTGGAGCTTATTCAAGGAACAGCTACTAAATGTCCTTGGTAAGTATGTATCAGTCAGGCAGGAAGGAAGTTGTCGAGCGAGGGAGTTGTGGTTTACTAAGGAAGTCAAATCTCTTGTCAAGAGGAAGAAGCAGGCTCATGTTATGATGAGATGTGAAGGCTCAGTTAGGGTTAAAGGTTAGCAAGGAAAGACCTAAAGAGAGAGCTAGGAAAAGCCAGGAGGGGACATGAGAAGTCATTGGCAGATAGGATCAAAGATATAGGTATATCAGGAATAAATGAATGACTAGAGTAAACTTAGGGCCAATCAAGCATAGTAGTGGGAGTTGTGTGTGGAGTCTGAGAAGACGGGGAAGCATTAAATAAATACTTTTTGTCAGTATTCACACTGGAAAAAGACAACATGGTGGATGAGAATACTGAGATACAGGCTACTAGACAAGTTGGAATTGAGGTGCATAAGGAGGAGGTGTTTGCAATTCTGGAAAGTTTAAACATGGATAAGTCCCCTGAGCCAGATGGGATTTATCCTCGGATTCTCTGGAAAACCAGGGAGCAGAATGCACGGCCTTTGGCTTTGATTTTTATGTCCTCATTGTCTACAGGAATAGTGCCAAAACACTGGAGGATAGCAAATGTTATTCCTTCGTTTAAGAAGGGGAGTAGAGACAACCCTGGTAATTATATACCAGAAACCTTACTCCGGTTGTGGGTAAATGTTTGGAAAGGATTATAAGAGATAGGATTTATAATTATCTAGAAAGGAAAAAGTTGATTAGGAATAGTTAACATAGTTTTGTGAAGGGTAGGTCATGCCTCACAAACCTTATTGAGTTCTTTGAGAAGGTGACCAAACAGGTGGATGTGGGTAAAGCGGTTGATGTGGACTATATGGATTTCTGTAAAGCATTTGATAAGGTTCCCCATGGTAGGCTGTTGCACAAATACAGAGGTATGGGATTGAGGGTGATTTAGTGGTTTGAATCAGAAATTGGCTAGCTGGAAGAAGACAGGGTGGTGATTGATGGGAAATGTTCAATCTGGAGTTCAGTTACTAGTGGGGTACCGCAAGGATCTGTTTTGGGTCCACTGCTGTTTGTTATTTTTATAAATGACATGGTTGAGGGCATAGAAGGATGGGTTAGTAAATTTGCAGATGACACTGGAGTCGCTAGAGTTATGGAGAAAGTGAGGTCTGCAGATGCTGGAGATCAGAGATGGAAATGTGTTGCTGGAAAAGCGCAGCAGGTCAGGCAGAATGGGATTTCCTGAAGAAGGTTGATGGGATTTCCTGAAGAAGGTTGATGGACTTGAGGCTGTTTTCATTTGAGAGAAGAAGGTTGAGAGGTGACTTAATTGAGATATATAAGATAATCAGAGGGTTAGATAGGGTGGACAGTGAGTCTCTTTTTCCTCAGATGGTGATGGCTAGCATGAGGGGACGTAGCTTCAAAGTGAAGGGTGATAGATATTGGATGGATGTCAGAGGTAGTTTCTTGACTCAGACAGTAGTAGGGACCACCTGCAATTGTAGTAGACTCACCAACTTTAAGGGGATTTGAATGGTCATTGTATAAACATGGATGAAAATGGAATAGTGTTGGTTAGATGGGCTTTATGTGGTTCCACAGGTCAGCACTACATCGAGGGCCGAAAGGCCTGTACTGAACTGTAATGTTCTAAGTTATGTGTTCTGTGTACATTAATCAAATTTCATAGTTTCTCCATTTAATGAATTCTGTAACCTGATCCTTTTCATTGGTTAGCAATGGAATTAAAATAGCACACAAATCAATTTTACATGAACCCAGTAGGCAACGTTCCCGATGGAAATGAAAGCTTTATTCAACATTAGGTTCATCTATGATTAGCACCTTAATGATGACACTTCTTTGAAAAAAATCCATCACTGACACCTCTCATTCTGATCAGAACAAAATGGACCCCTTTCTGAACAGAAACAGAATAAAAATTGAGGAGTTGGAGAAATGTAAGTCAGTGTAAAGTTTTACTGACAAACAAAAGGAGCATGATTAAACAGGCGAAATGCACACTTCCTCAGGCAGTATGACATTCACGTCTTCTCAAGGAGAGAAACCACCTCTGAGACTAAAGTGACCTGAAAAATAAACTGAGTTGCTCCTTTTGCTGAACCCTAAAAAGAAAAAAAAATCCTCAATCACCTGCTTCTATGAATCATCCATCTATGAGGAGACATGGAATACAGGCCAACATTATAATTTAGCTGGCCAGCTAGGGATCTCGACAATCTTGGATTTTACACGGATCCATTCTTAAACCTTGATCAAAGTACTTAATAATCTGTCACAGCAGAAAGCAACATATCAACTGTGGACAACAACTAAAATTAAAGATTCAGAAATAAATTATGTGAACCACTGTGATCTGTGGTTGGGCTGTAATTCTGTCTGCCATTGTATTAACTATTATGTTCCCTAAAACAATTTTACTTGACTGATGGCATTTCTCAGTTTGAAGAGAATTACAAAAATATCTGTGTTTTGACTGAGTAGGAATCCTGGCTGATGTCAACAGCACAGTAGGAGGACTTTGTGGACCTTCCGAGTCTCACTGACAACAGAGTACATGAGCATATGATGCTCATCTTTTGAGGTATCTGGTTGCAGGTTAGTTGACTGATCGTTTGCCCTTTGTTCTATGACAGAAGTGGGGAACTTTTGAATCAATAGATTTGGTATGTTGGTATGTAAGCAAGAGGCTTACAAGCTGATTCTACATGTTATTGTGTGTTTGTGGCTTCCCTTTCTTTTCAATTTAACAATCCAGTTGTAGCTGTTGAGTGTCTAGTTCCTTCAGTGTTAGAGCAGTGACCAAAAATGTTTTCAGATGCAGTGAGGCTCTTCCAATATTTTATCACAAAACTGCAGGGTCATATACATCAATGAAGCTTCTGCCGCAACCTCAGAAATTGAGTGAGAGCACCCGTTGGTCCTCCTTTGCACAGTGTCTCAGTTATTGTCTAAACTCTTAATCAGCTCATTAAATTGTCATAACTGACACTTTTGAAATGTGGCGATAATTCATGTGGTTAACCCATCACTTCATCGCTGTTCCTTTCACTTTGAAACTAGTTGATCGACTTGTAATTAGCGTTATGTGTCAAATTTAGCCTCTCACCTTCCTGCTACTTGTTCACATTATTAAAACAGATAATCAAGAATTCATGAAAATGGGAATTTCAGCATTACCTTGGAAGTTTTAAGTAATATCCTTTAAAATTGCCAATCAATTCATATGAATTAAAAATCATCATCTGTCACCTCCAGTTTAACCAAGAAGGAATTAATGTATAAAGGAAATGAAACTTGCATCATCGAACATTCGAAGGGAACACACCAAGTAATTTGTTACCTACGGTCATAATCAGATACTATCGGTGTAGCCAGCTGTAATATTGTGGAATTGTGATGTGATGAAGTTGTGATGTAGACTACAAGCATTAACCCAGTTATCTCACTTTCTGGCCAGACAACTGCAGAGTTCAGTACTTTCTCATGGACGAGACTGGAAAATTGGGAATATCATAGAATTATAGAATCATGGAATCCTTCTGGGGCAGATAGAGGCTGTTGAGTCTTCAGTGACCCTCCAAAAAGCATGCCACTCAGACCCACCCCTATCCCTGTAACCCTGCATTTCTCATGGACAAACTACCTAGCCTGCACATCCCTGAACACTATGGGCAATTTAGAATGGCCAATCTATCTAACCTGCACATCTTTGCACTGTGGGAGAAAACTGAAACACCTGAAAGAAACCCACGCAGAGACGGGAAGAATGTGCAAACTTCGCACAGACAGTACCCAAGGCTAGAATTGAGCACAGGTCCTTGGCAGCTGTGCTAACCACTTCTATATCAAGATAATAATTGTAGTAGGTGTAGTTAAATGAAACTACAGCTTAACAATTCAAATTCATGATATAATTTGAATGAGTTGATTAGTCCTCGCTGTTTGTGAGAAGAATTGAGCAGATGTGAACCACTTTATCAGAAGTGGACAAAGATCATGAAAACTTGCATGAACTTCACAGGGCTAGTTAAAGATAAGATCCTCCTGCCCACCTTAAGCAGGAATAGCGTATTAGAACTTGCCAAATGTGATCCAGTTTCCAGGTCTGGGATTCATTGCATGCGTGTGACAAGCTCCAAGTGGGATTCCTACTATCAAGTGAGAACCCAACTGTTCAAACTTGGAAAAGGTTGTGATTTGGCAGTGGTTGCTGCTGCAGTACAAAAAAATAGAAAGGGACAATTTTAAAGCTCAGAAACATGCAAAGGTGGTAGCAAAGTTCTAACTGAAGAAATAATTCTGTAAGTACTGCAACCTGCAGCAAATTTGCACAGTCTCAACCTGGAAGCAAAGGTACAGTCATTGGTTTCTCCCTCTCTTTGGAAGAGTTTTGGGGGAAATCCATCCAAGACCTGAGTCCCACCCACAGCTGTTGTATACATGAAAGAGGCTGAGATGAAACAGCTTGCAGTGCCTAAGCTGCCAATTGAGAATACTCAAGCATCATACAGCGTGTTGTCATTTTCTATCTGGACTTCTAAAAATAGTAATGGATATTAATAAATCCCAGTAATGGAGGCAATACAATTTGCACAATGTTGCTCTTTGAGGTGCCTTGCACGGTTCTGGGTTCCCTGAACACACTTAAGTCAACATATTACTGTTTTTTGTACATATTCTCTTCCTTCACCTTATACCTATTGACGTACACGTCAGTGGAGTTCTTGCAGGGACTGTCATTTGGAATGTATGCTATACACAAGGGCAAATATCTGGGAGTTAGGTGGGATGCAAGAACTGACATTCCCTGCACAGCTATTGAAGAGTTAATTAGTAGCTTTAGATCAAGTCAACGCTTCACTGTATTACCAAAGAGTTCCACAGAATGCTAACAGAAGCTCTTCTGCTCTACAGGAGCCTTTTAAATTCCAAGTACTCACAGTCTCCACAAGCACCCCCGAGAGCCACAAATTGAGAGAGATTAATTCTGTGCCCCTGCACCCCTCATTATCACAGGAGCTGAAGTAGGTCAAATGTGAGTTAATCTCTTAAATTCCATTTGGACATGGGCTTCTACACAACAAATAGCTATTAATTTGCAATACAGTTATTACTATGAGTAAAATACATATTTAGAGGAAGAAAAAATTTAAATGTTTCAATGTCATCACATCTTTGCCAACCACAAATACTTGCAGTGGTTTTGTACAGTAATCTTAAAGTTACAACATTTTAGTTATAACCTTACTTAGATTTATTTCCCAAGTAATGAAATACGACTTGTTATTAACCACTTCTGTGACTTGGTTCGCAAAATAAAGGCTGAGTAACAATTCCCACATCATCTCAGGCCAATAAAGTCATGTGCACTAAAGAACGTCTCAATTTTCAAACCTACATTTGGTAGCAATCAAGCACTTATTTACAAGGAGTCCAGAGATAAGGTATTTGTGAATCACAAACTTGGATAATTGATCACATTTGTTTCCTGAATATGCTTCGAGCTTCTTTCTTTCGTGTGTACATTTCCCCATGTTAGCATGTTTCTGATTACCACGAGTCTTGTTAGCCTAGAGAAATGTTGACTGTAGTGAGAGAAAGTGAAGTGGGGTGAGGAGACAGACCACATCTGAACTAAGTTGGCAGCCATTTCTCCCAGCTGAGCATTTTCATTCTCTGTGCATAACTATAGATGGCTCATCTTTACTGGCTTTACACAGGATTGAATTTGCTGTGATTAATTAGAGCATGGGGGAGCAAGTTCTTTGCAAAATGCAATGAAATAAAACCTAATATCATTGTCTATATGCAGAATAGAAATAGTACAATTAATGACGTTGAAATATATTGTTTGGAATAATATATCCTCGAGTGTGTTTCATATGACTGTTGGAACATCTATTCACCATGCTTCAAGTCTGTTACACTATTCACTTAAATTACAGCTGGTCTGTTCTTCGCTGTATGTTCCTGTATTTGCTGTATATCTCATGATCTCCTTGTTGAACAAAAGTTTCTCAATCTCAGTGATTTCAAAGAAAACTTTTGGTTAGATCACTGGTCAATCTCCTTAAATTGAGAGAATATAATGCAAATTTATGTAACCTATCCACATATTTATTCCATGTCTTGAGATTAAGTCGGTGAACTTACATTCCATCCCCTGTAAGGGCCAATACATATTTCTTGAGGTTCTTTGCCTAAAATTCCAGGTGAGGTCTGACCAAGGTTCTGTATCATTGGTACATTACTTGCTCATGTTGATATTCCAGTCACCTCAAGGTATAAATGAACATTTCATTAGCATGTTTGATTACTTTCTGAACCAGTGCATCAACTTTCAGTGATTTGTGTACCCTCAAATCCCTTTGTTCTGATATATACCAGGTTTCTCACTGTTAAATTTTCAGTTAGAGCACACAGTTCAGTGTTGACAACAGCAGCACTAACAACTCATAGTTTGGTTGTGAAGTGCTTTGGAGAGTGCTGGGGTTGTGAAAGGCTTTCTATACATCTAAATTCTTACATCTTACATTTATGCAGGTGCTGCACCCATTAAAAAATATCTCGACACGATTGGAAAGTTTGGACAATTCCAAGCAGCTTAAAGAGGTGAAGAAGAGGCATTAGAAACAGAGATAGGGAAATTGTTTAAAGGCTTTGAATGAAATTATGAATGCAAAGCAATGATGTTTTGAGTCTGGGTTCCAAATATCATGATACCAGTGACTAGATGATAAATCTTATCTGTTAAGATATTAAGAAATTATTTTCTTTCATTCAACTGAATCTGGTATATTAACATCTAGCAACCTTCTTCAGAATATCTGTTGCTCTATCTAGAACATGCTCCCCAGACTGAGGTTGTTTTAAGATATGAGACCAATTATACAATTTAGAAAAAAGCATTTTGTCTGATGCTAGCTCAATTTTCCAACTTGTCACTTTTGGGATATCCCAGAATCTACCATTAAAAGGCCATTGTGCACACAGTCAGCCTGGGGCTTATAGTTTATGACATTTGCTCCTTGATATAGAGAACTGGGCAGTCTGCTTTGAAGGCAGGGTCCTGGATGCCCTAGTGGATAGGGTGGTGTACAGGACAGATACCCTCTTCCCCCAGGACTGACAGAGGAGGCTGTGGCAACAGACCTGCCAGACTGCTCCAGGTCAGTGTGGGGGAATGCCCAATCATGTAGGAAGGTCAGGGACATTTTCTGAAAATGTGATGCTGGAAAAGCGCAGCAGGTCAGGCAGCATCCAAGGAGCAGGAGAATCGACGTTTCGGGCATGAGCCCTTCTTCAGGAATGCCCGAAACGTCGATTCTCCTGTTCCCTGGATGCTGCCTGACCTGCTGCACTTTTCCAGCGACACATTTTCAGCTCTGAACTCCAGCATCTGCAGTCCTCACTTTCTCCTCCAGGGACATTTTCTGCCCTTCCAGGGTAAGGGCCACCATCTTCTCTCTGATATTTCACCCTCACTCCCTCTCTGCTACTGCACCCACCTCCCAACAAGGCTCATACTCCATCACACTCACTATTCACCCCTCACTTGCAGTATCTTCTCTTTCTCATGCAAACCTCCACCACCATGGCCTTTGCATACCACCTCACTCAGATGGGACACCTCATCACCTGTCTCCTCACCTGCACCAGTATTAACTTTAATCACTTCAATTCCTCCCTTTCTCTCTTTCCAGGAGAAAACAGCAGCAGTGGGGCAGGAAGAGCCAAGTCAGGCAGTCTGGTGGCCAACATTCAGGGTCCTTGTCTCCTTGTGGAGTGGGATCTGTACCTGGACCACTCTACAAGGAGTCGAGAGTGGGGTGCTGGAAAAGCACAGCAGGTCAGGCAGCATCCAAGGAGCAGGAGAATCAATGTTTTGGGCATAAATCCTTCATCAGGAATGAGGGGCTCATTCCTGATAAAGGGCTTTTGCCCGAAACACCAATTCTCCTGCTCCTCAGATGCTGCCTGACCTGCAGTGTTTTTCCAGCACCACATTCTCTGCAGTCCTCACTCTACAAGGAGATGATCTGTACCTGGACCACCCCAAGAAGTTAACTGACTGGGCACTAGTCCCTGTATTTAGCATGCTGGAACCCCTGACTGACACGTATCTCTTTTACTGGATTAATGTTGCCGGAAAAGCACAGCAGTTCAGGCAGCATCCGAGGAGCAGTAAAATCGACGTTTCGGGCAAAAGCCCTTCATCCCGAAATGTCGATTTTACTGCTCCTCGGATGCTGTCTGAACTGCTGTGCTCTTCCAGCACCACTAATCCAGAATCTGGTTTCCAGCATCTGCAGTCATTGTTTTTACCTATTTATCTCTTTTAACATGACAGAGGCTTGCCCCTAGACAGGGAGATATGGCCATTTGCTTGAAGTGCATGCAGTATGTTTTGTTTTTAAATGACCCACAAGATGAGGGCATCAGTGGATGTGCCAGCATTTGTTGTCCATCCCTTAGTTGCTCTCGAGAAGGTGACCCAGCCAGCAACACCCATGTCCCATGAATGAAAATACAGGTTATTGTGCTTGCTGCTGGTACATGAAGCAGAAGTGAGGTTGGTGGAACGCAGTGCCGCACAGTCACATTTCTACCCTCTTGACCATTGATTGCTAACAACCACAACAAGTTTTGTATTTGAGCCAATCATACAGTGAGCCTGTCAGCACTGACTGACCAGTAAGGCATTCGATGGCAAGACATGGCAAGGCAGGCATGTGGTAAACATCCTGGTAGGTGCTGAATGGGCAACCAAGTAAGCAGCCCTGAAGCCTGGTCCCTTTCCATGCACAATGTGTCCTTGCATCAGCCTTTCAATGCTAATGCTCCATAGTGAAGCATTAAAAAACAGAAGCAGATCAAAGTGTGATGGAGAAGAGTGGTTGGCATCAGTTGGATGCTGGCATCTATGGACAGGGTATGTTGCTAGTCATTGTTCATTGGAGTGTGCCCTGAGATGTTGGTGCTAGGTGTACAAGATGGCAGTATGGTGGAGCAAGGCTGAGCTGGGGTCACCAAGAACTCATTTGGACTTCCATATTGGGAATGCTAATTTCTAGTCAATGTGTAGTAGGAATGTGATTGATTCTTAACTGCCCTATGGGTAATTAGGGATGGGCAATAAATACTGGCCCAGTCAGTGATGCTGTCATCCCATGAATGAATGAAAAAAAGGAGAACACATATTAATGAGGGGAGGTTAAGTAATAATCAAGATGATAATCAGTGATAATCCCTGTTCATAAACCTATCATTACTCATTAGTGAGAACCTCATCATGACATCTAGAAATTAACTGAAAAATGCGACTTACATTGGAACAAGGAGCAGGACTAGGCCACCCAGTCCTTCCAGCCTCTGCACCATTCATTAAAATCAGAGCTGATAAGATTTTAACCCCAAGTACTCCATTGGTGGAGTAGCAGATAGTGAAGGGAACTGTCAGAGAATACAGCAGAATATAGATAGATTGGAGAGTTGGGTAGGGAAATGGCAGATGGAGCTCAATCCGGGCAAATGCGAGGTGATGCATTTTGGAAGATGCAATTCCAGAGCGAACTATACAGTAAATGGAAAAGTCCTGGTGAAAATTGATGTACAGAGAGATCTGGGTGTTCAGATCCATTGTTCCCCTGAAGGTGGCAACGCAGGTCAGTAGAGTGGTCAAGAAGGCATAGGCCTTCTTTCATCAGAGGGGGTATTGAGTATAAGAGCTGGAAAGTCATGTTAAAATTGTACAAGACTTTGGTTCGGCCGCATTTAGAATACTGTGTACAGTTCTGGTCGCCACATTACAAAAGGATGTGGACGCTTTGGAGCGGGTGCAGAGAAGGTTTACGAGATGTTGCCTGGTATAGAGGACGCTAGCTATGAGGAGATGTTGAGTAGATTAGGATTATTTTCATTGGAAAGAAGGCAGTTGAGGGGGGACCTGATTGAGGCCTACAAAATCATGAGAGGTGTAGACAGAGTGGATTGCAAGAAACTTTTTCCCAGAGTGGAGGACTCAAATGCTAGGGGTCACGAATTCAGAGTGAGAGGGGGCAAATTTAGGGGAGATATACATGGAAGTTCTTTACGCAGAGGATGGTGGGTGCCTGGAATGTGTTACCAGCAGAGGGAGTAGGGCTGGTAATGATAGCATCATTTAAGATATATCTAGACAGATACGTGAATGGGCAGGGAGCAGAGGGATACAGATCCTTAGAAAATAGGCAGCAGGTTTAGATAGAGGATCTGGATTGGCACGGGCTTGTTGGGCCGAAGGGCCTGTTCCTGCACTGTAATGTTCTTTGCTCTTTTGTTCTATTCCTGCATATACTGATAATCTTCCATCCCCTTAGTCATCAAGAATTTATCTCCCTCTGCCTGAGAAATACTGAAAGATTCAGCATCCACTGCTTTTGGAGGAAGGGAATTCTAACTTTGAGAAAGATCTCACTCAAAGTCTCAAACGATACTCCCAAACTTTTCACCATTGCCCACATTGTTCAGGATCTGGGAAGATTCTATCCATCGAAATGAATCCATTCGAGTTGGGAATGATCAAGATGCCTGCACTGTATTAACATGAATATCTCAGAGATTTGTGATGCTGCAGAGATTATAGAAATAAGGACGCCAAGAGATTTGACAACAAGAATGAGGATTTTAAAATCAAAGCGGGGGGCTATGGAGTCAGTGAGAATGGTAGTCCATGTGATTTACTCTGAATATGAAGATGGACAGCAATGTTTTGGATGCCCTCAAGCTTCCATTAATGGAAGCTGCTCTTCAGGAGTGTGCTGGCTTGGCAAGTCTGGAGGTAATGAAGATATTGATGAGGGTTTCAGCTGCAAGGGAGATGAGGGAGGGTAGAGACAGACAAGATGGTCTTAATATACATATAGATATGGGGTAAGAAGCTCTTCTCAGGGTTAATTGTGACAACAGGGTGAAGAGACTGGTTAAACCTCAGATAATGGTTGAGGAGAAGGATGGAGTTGATAGCTAAGAAGCAGAGCACAAGAGCCAAAGTGACGGCCTGCTGTTCTGACATCCAAAGCATTTGAATGGAATACCTGTGGTATTGTCTTTGTCAGCGCACAAATACATTTTAATTAAGCAAAATTGTAAAACCTGTGTCTATTCTAGATTAATTTATAGAGTTTTATTGCAGTCTTTGTTCAAGAATTCCATTTCATTGTATCATGTCACTCCCAAAATGGAAGAATAGAAACTGGATGAACCCTAGTCTACTTTGCATTTCGCATTCCTATGTTACTGATGCATCAGTTTCCTCTTAATCGGTATTTCCTTTTGTGACATGGTAGTCATCACATATTTTACTGCTGCAGTGTATTTTGTTTCTAAGTTCAATTTGAGGATGTTCCATTAGGAATCTAATTTCCGTTTGTTTTGTTCATTGCATTGTAACCAGACTTGCTTTCATCTCCCTCCCAGTATAGATTAATTGTGTGTTGACAGCCTTGTTAAACTTGAGGACTGAGAATCTGTTGTATCTTGCAATTATCTCTGTGAGTAAACTAGATATCACTCAACACTTAAAAATATTTGCTGTAAAAATGACTACTCTTATACATTCAGATTGAAGGTTTATTTGTAATAGTTTTATTTTAATTTCAATCTCGGTTGATTTTCCTGTAGTATCTTTTCATCGGTTGCAAAAATCTTTCTGACAGAAGGCAACATAGCACAGCCTCGCAAAACTAGCAAAAGTAAAAGCAAAGCCAGCAAACCTCACTGGCTTCAGCAATGAATTTCAAGCAAGGAAAAATTCATGAGTAAATTCACCACTTAGAGATTGTCATTCGGTTATCGAGCTGGTGCAAGCATGATAGGCCAAATGGCCTCCTTCGGGGTGATAATGATCCTGTGATTGTTACTGTATGACACCAGCTGGTAATGGACATTGAGTAAGGGAAGGGAAGCTTTAGAATAACGCTGACACCTTCTTATTTAAATAAACAATCACAGTCCAGCATGACAGGAAAAGAATGGCCACTTGAGTGAAAGGGTGACAGGTGTCTATGGAATTGTTATTCAGAAGATAATAAAATTCAAATTTAAGAAAAACATTCCATTAGAGTGAGAGGGAAGGCCGAGCGGCAAGCAGCCAGGAAAGATAGAGGAGAAAGCGACAGGTCGTTTTATAGAACATAAAGGAGACACTCAAGAACGATATCAGAGTACAGTCAAGAAGCGAGGAGATCTGACCATGACCATTCTAGCAGCAGCATTGGGAGCAGGGAGAGTGAGGAGCTGAGTGGGAGAGGGGAGAGTGAGGAGCTGAGTGGGAGTGGGGAGAGTGAGGAACAGAGTGGGAGAGTGAGGAGCTGAGGGGGAGCCCCTCCCCGTTTACATTTTCCTGCTCATCTATGATTAAAGAAAACCAAACGGATGCAATGGTATTCGGTAGCCTGGCTGTTATTTCCGAATTCCCACTTCCAACATGGCTTAGATCTCGTGTTGCACCTTAAAACGAGCGACGCTATGAAAGCACAAGTCCCCAGAGGGTCCTCTGAGAGTGCAAATTCGTTCATTGCTGTTGCTGACGGAATGAGCCGCTAACGTGCAAAAACATGATTCAGGAATTCTGGTGCTAATTCTCGCACGTTGAATAATGGCAAACATCTTCCAAATGAGGCCTGTCAGAGAGGGCTTGTGGGCGGCACGGTGGCACAGTGGTTAGCACTGCTGCCTCGCAGCGCCAGAGACCCGGGTTCAATTCCCGCCTCAGGCGACTGACTGTGTGGAGTTTTCACGTTCTCCCCGTGTCTGCGTGGGTTTCCTCCGGGTGCTCCGGTTTCCTCCCACAGTCCAAAGATGTGCAGGTCAGGTGAATTGGCCATGCTAAATTACCCGTAGTCTTAGGTAAGAGGTGGCTTGCGCTTCGGCGGGGCGGTGTGGACTTGTTGGGCCGAAGGGCCTGTTTCCACACTGTAAGTAATCTAATCTAGAGTACTTGGGGGTACATTTGAAAGAGGGGCTACATTAGGAATCCATGGTGCACCATGACACCAGCACATCAGCTTTCTCCTTGGCAAGGAATGCAAATGTGTTACTGTTTTTTGTGGAATGATTAGAACGCGGGAACTACAATCTTAAACAGAATAGCATATGTTCAGAAGCAGGTTGGAGAAATACTTAACAACGTTTCACCAGGGCTGTTTCTGCCCAGTTTCAAACTGGGGACCTTTCGTGGGTGAGACGCATGTGACAACCACTACACTATAGAAACAAGCTGCACTGGAAGCAAAATGTTGGGAAATGGCACTTGTTTAATTTTGGCGATGTGGTCAGCATGGACGAGATGCACCGAAGACTCTGTTGCCATGCTGTGTACTTCAATCACGTTGTGTTGCTTATACATCCTTTAAAGGATTACTATTAGCGCGGCTTGCCATCGCTCGCTGTGGCGCAATAGTTTATTCTATTCGACTGTTCAACGGAAAGGTAGCATTGTGAAAAACTGCAGAACTAAAAGACTTCCTTACTTTTGTCCCAAATGACCATACTTCGTGAAATATTCCCGGATCCTCAGTTGAGGATTTTTGCTGCTGGAAATTATTTCACAAACTGCGTTATCTCGAAATGTACTGAGCGAATCGCAAAACAGTTACGATTTAACACGGAACACAAACAAAAATGACAAACTAAATGCATTTTCAGACACAGCGAAGCATGAATGCTAAATGTGAGACAGTCCGAGGGCATGAGTCATAAAGTAATCTCACAACTAACTACAGAGCAATTCCAAACTACTCTTTCAAACATACTGCAGCCTTAGTGCACTACCACTTCCCAAAAAGTGCTGAACAGAGAGAAAGAAAGAACACAAAAAGAATGGGCCATAAAAAGTGAATTTCACCAATTACAGTCTCGATTAGGTTACCTTTCCCTTCCGCCGTCTCCAGGACAGAAAAGAAGGAAAAGAGAGAAATTTAAGAACATATGACATCGCAATTTATTGGAATACTTTTCCCTTGCGCCAGAAATCCAAATAACGACGAGTAGAGTCACCGCAGGACTTTGTTGCACAACAGCGACGAAACAACAGTCTCTCTTCGGTTCCAGTGAAAACTCAACTTGCCTGGAACGAAACAGCAGCAGGAGAGCTGCTTGAGCCCGCGATTTACCTTGTGGAAGGCGACACGTCATGACAGCACGGACACTGACACCTTGGAGAAAATCTGCACTCTCCCACATTGCATTTTACTCTCCAAGAGACAGACCCACAGTTGTGCTTTGACTACGGCACTTTAACACGCTGCAACGATGCGACGGAAATTGTAGCAGTGGGATTCAAACCTCCACCACCTGCCAAATTGTAACTTGAATCCTGCGGCTGAGGCTGCTTGGCCACGCTACAGAGCCCTGACCTTCTCTGAGTAATGAAAGGTGCTGTGTCTGATCCCCAGGACACCCTGCAGGATTATCAGGCAGCGACATCCTCCCTGTGACATGCACGTGCTGGCTAAGATTCTGTTGTGTAGATGTGTCCCGGCTTTGCCAATATCACCGTTGTTTAACTCACTACATTCTGTTGGTCTAACTATGATTCCACTCAGAATCACAAATGTGTCACATAACACCTTAGCTGTGCTGGCTCTCCACAGAAATAAATGTGTTTCTCTTTTGGTATCATTCTCTTGCCTTCTCCCTGTAATTCTCCACACTTTTACTTTCAATATAAACATCGAATTAGTTTTTAATTAACTCGATTGAAACTGCATCTTTGTCAAAGTCAGGCAGTGGTTTACAGATCCTAACCACTGGCTATGTGAAAACGTTTCTCCACATGTACATTTTTCTTCTTTTACGAATGACTTTAAATATCTGCTGAATCGTTCTCGATCCTTTCAGGCGTAAGAAACATTCTTCCTTCCTTATTTCCTCTGTCTATCCCACTCGTGTCTTGGAAAGGTTTAACAACTTTCCAAATGACCTTTATTATTGACATTCCTCATATACCAGACCATTCCCATCAACCTGTTCAGCGCTGTTTCCAATCCTTTCCCGTCCCCACTTCCGAAAGTTTAAAACCCAGAACTGTGCAAACATCCAGATGGTGGAATTATTCAGAGTGGGATTGTGTGGGTGAACATCCTGAACCACTTGTTTCACTGTCACCGCATGTGGTACTGTGCCATGCTCACTAATTTGACACTTATTACCCCTGAACTCAACGCTATTTCAAGAGGTGCAACGTCATGATTTACACCTTGATTTTATCAAATAGTTGATAGGACGACCGAGCAAAGTGAAATCAAACAACCAAGGCTCGATAGCGACCTGAAGTAAGAAATTCTCACATGCCAGTATTAACTCAATCTACTAAGCGACGATTATGCCCCTAGACAAGTGTCATTCTTATATTTCCAACACCAAACCAGCTCAACGTCGCTCAGATCTAACTACATTTCACTTTGCTCTCGGATTTCTAGGCTCCAAAGAGTTTCAAGAATATCGCCTTCTTATTCCGTCTCCTTGTTCACGGGACAGTGCTGTTTATCCCTTCCACTTGGACTCCATCGGCAGAGTATTCAGCTATTTCCCTCCAAAGGCAGGCAGTGTGAGGGGAGGCAAGCGTGGATGTGCTCTCACGCTCGCTCTGATGGGCACAGACAGTTCCATCAAGTGCTTGAAATCCGCAAGTTTGTTTGGGAAATTCCTGAAAATATCATTTATTTGAGAGTTGTCTGTTGGGAAAGACAGAATGTACTTCGGATTCTCTACCCTAGGTAAATTCACGTGAGGGCATTTTTGTGCAGCCTGTTTGCTGTTCAGAATCCATCTTCACAGCAATCCTGCAGAAAGGCTTTTGGAACAGTGACATCGGGGTTTCTACGCTGCAATCGGGCAGCAGTTAACACCTGTCCCAGATGAAGAGAATGCGAATGAAACTCTCAGTCACTGAGAGTCATCCCCACGGCCCTGAGCTGCGGGGCTGCAGACAGTGTAACGCGGAAGGGAGTGTTAAAATGAAGCATTGTATCACCATCAGACACTCTGGCCCAGAGACAGGAGGACGGACAGCATCAACGTGTGGCGTCACTCACGCGCCGACAGAAGCCGTGAGTGGCCGTCTATGTTATAGTAATGCGGAACGGTGTCAGTATCATAATGCTGTCTCCAACAAGTTGATCCAATTGTCACTCAAGGCTTTTCATTTCACGGGAAGGACACTGCTGTTCGAACCAGCATAGGGAATAACTGCAGGGCGCCATGCGCATAGAGCACTCTACAACTGATATCGCTCACCTTCACCAGTTTATTCTCAGCTCTGGCAAATGATTTTGCGAATCAGATCAGAGCAGACCGACAGAGAACAGGGAAAGAGCATCCAGACCTTCACAAGTGTGTTTCCTCACCTGTGTAAATTTGGCGGGTGTATCAGTACGAAATATTCATTTCAGACACATTGAGTGAAAGGAAGCGGGAAGTGAAACAACATTCAATACCTAGAATGGAGCTATGTTATAGAGGAACACTAGCGGGGACAGTACACACACTGATACCTGGAATTGTCAACAAGCAGAGGATCTTTTCAATCCATTAATTTCCGGGTTATGAGCCCAATACGCTCCCGCTGGGCCGCTCTGTTTGCGCTGACCACAGCAGTTTCCAGCCGTCTTCAGCTTTTCGTCTGGAGTGTGGCATGGCAATCAGTGTCGTGGGAGAGAAACGTGAACGCGCTCTTCAGCTCCATATCAAACACGGGTTTGGGGATCGGGGAGGTGGCTAGAGGGAGTGGGAGTTATGCACATTCTGGAACGATGTACAAAAGGGAGATTGCACATGCACAGGAACCCATCTTCTTTTGGGAACCTTGTGCAAATAACGCCATCTGAAACAGATGAAACATTCTGAAGCAGAACTGCAGGGAAAGGGAAAGTCTCTCCAAGTCATCGGGAACTGTGACTGTGTCCTCCTCGAAGTTACAGCGAGGGCTCTGCTGTCTGAGTCAGCATGGGATGTTACTGCCGCGAGTCCTGTCGCTCAGGCACACTGCACCTGATATGTATAAGCTTTATCACGTTACCCCAAGCTCAGAGAATAGATTTCACAGCTCTCATCATCCCAGAGTGACAGGGAACAGAATAAAGCGTTTCGGACAATCATCTTTACACCCCTGGGAAGAAAACGGATGTCGGAGTGCAGACAATCTCGACTAGTGCTGTTGTTGTTGTCTGTGTGACAACAAGAGCAGGTACCAGGAAATGTTTATCTTGCTTCTTAAAACAGGCGTGAAAATTTGCAGAGCATAGACACATCTACCTGCTCTTAGTCAAATGATGAACAGCAGACTACAGTTGACAGAGTATTGTTAGCCCTCTGGGTTATGGGCTCAGCACTCTCTAACTGTGACCCTCTCCTCACAGGATTTGAACACCCAAAGAAATGACTCAGTGACAAATTCTGTTGAAACGGATTCTGTTAGGAATTGAAAGCGATGGAATGAAAAGCCGCTTGAGAGCGGGATGTAACATTATCTGTGAAGGGATTGTTTTCCAGACTCGAGGAGACTGCGCAGTGCTGTTTCCATGGATCGAGATCAGGATAGATTGATTGAAACAGCGTCGGATGTCATTGTAGGGAGCCCTGTCGCTTAGACCCACTGCACCTTTTGTACAATGGTGCAAAAGCACGGACCTTTTCTGTAGAGGGGACAACTTCAAAATCGTTAATGCGGTAAAATTCACAAATGAGCGAAACAACAAAGCAAACACAGAAATTGGTGTTACGTGACGGGGTAAACCCCTCTGCAAATGTAAACCAACAAAGCAGAAAGGATTCACCCCGTACTGTATTCTGTTAGAAGTCAAGAGGCAAAAAACTTTCCAAAAATCACTATTTAAAGTTAAAAATAACAACTTTATTGTTGTTTTTAACATTTGACAGAGAATAATCAACTTATAACTACTTACAACTCATTTCTCTAAACCTTGTGCTCTACAATACCTTCCCCAACCCCGACCCCATTAACATTTACAAAATAAAATCGACTTACAAACCAGCTTGTTGTCGAATCTTCTCTTCGTATCTTTCTCTGTAGATTTTTTTTCCCCACGTCGGTGTTGATGCTTCTTTTTTATGCAATCTATTTCTCCAGATAGGCATCTCCTGGAGATTTGACTAACATCCTCCATCTGTTGGTCGTTTAGTTTCTCTCTTTGCTGTTCTTTGCCGCTCTGGGGAACTGATCAAAAATGTCCGATATTTGTCCCATGAACAGTCGGATCGTTTCATTGGTTTTAACACTGTAAAAATACCAAATTCAAACTTGATTGGGGCATAATTGAAACTGATTGGCCGAATTCGCATTTGTTTTTGTATCCATGTGATATAGTTCTTAGTTGTTTCAACCTAATGTTATGTTGTTACCATGTTCTGGACTCATTGTGCTAGCCAGACATTTCAGCACCATTAAAGGTACATTATACCCACAACTTCATAACACTGGCATTTGCCAAGACAGTCTATTTCGCTCAACATCGCTCTCTGTCAATCTTATGTGCCTGCGATTTGAACAATCTCTGGTATATGTTAATTAAAACTGCCCTATTCTCATAACTTTAGATTTAACACACCCGGTTATGTATGTCTTACAATATTAATTGATTCCTCACTGTGTTACTTCAACACACGTTGAGAAGAAATAAAAGTGAGAACAACAGTCACCTGTGTAACTGCGATTTGTCCCAATATTGCTGCAGCAAACCTATCCAGCTGTAAGTAAAATAGCCCACACCATTCCTGTACAGGTAATGAGACTGCATAGCATAGTGGTTAGTTTTAATGAGTTCAATTAGACCCAGCATCATTTCTCAGGACGAAATTTATTGGGATATAAAGACATGATGAAATAGACGGGGGTTGGGGTGTGGAATATAGTTAGGAACGATATGGCCAGAGTTCCCTTGATACAAAATCGTTAGAGATGACGGAAATGAGATTTACTGGGAGATAAAGCCACGAGAAAAGAAAAGAAGGGATTTAATTGGATGGTGGAATAGACGAAGAATCACGCGACACAAATCAGGAATGACTGAGTTGTGTCCTAATGGAGCTTTTCCAGCTGATGTGAGGTTGGAAATGATAAATCGGAGGGAAATTCCCTCGTTCAGGTGAATGTATAACTAAAGGTTCGAGCTTCAATGTCAGTGAGGAAGGACAAAGAAGTTTACAGCAGGTACGTTTTATTCTGAGAGTTATTGAAATCGGAGATGATTTTTCAGCAAATAAAACATGTTAGAAGATGATTCCAACATATTTAAAAGGCCACGTGCAGACATACAAGGAGCGAATTTAATAGGGACAGGGATTATGAGCTGCCTGAATGGGGAGGCAAAATGGACGCACTCACAAATTGTTCAGCGTTCATCGGAAAGAAATTGCTAAATACCTGCAACTGAGCATGTTAAGTGTCAGAAGATCTGGTGGTGTTGAAAGATGTAGCAGCTGGTTCTCCGTGAACTACTACAGATTGTTAATGTGCTGAGCTGTTTGTTTTAACTTTGCATTAAATGGAAGCTTGTTAGCTCAATCCGTGGCCTAACTGGTTTATGGTATAGAAAGGGACAAACAACGTGGGATTAATTGTCGCACTGTCTCAGGTTACCATATGCATCATCATCTCCACTGCTCACGTGATCCATAGCACAATGGTGATTATAGTCAGTAGGAATGGACCTGTCAATGTCAAGCATCATTATCATTGCCTCTGTTGCCTTGAACATTTGGTCACAATGACCAGGAACGGGACTGATTCTTTTTAATACTCACTCATTTCCGTCCGAAAAATCCAGCGACAAGACTTATCATTATTCCTGTTTGAACCCTTTGTTCCACACAGCATCAAAACTATTTGTCATGACTTTACCAGAGTAAGTGTCAACATTCAATCTACCCAAAGAAATAAATCTAATTCCTTTCGAACGGTTTAATGAGCTGTGTGAGTTTGCAGCGAACAGGATTATATGAAACGAGTTTAAGAGCCTTTTCAAGAATGTAATCCAGTGCAGTGTTAGAGATATGAAAAAAGGTCATCAAGCTAAAATATCATCTCTGTTTCTCGATCCACAGATGGATAATCATCTGGGAAATACGTGCCGTTTTACGGTTAACAATTGATACCTTTCCCAAATCAGAAACTGGAGCTTTAGAATAGATGCTGCTTTAATCGACATTATTCTTCAACTATGCTTCAGTCTAATGCTCCAATAATGCCTGATAAACGTCAGTAAAAACAGCTTTAGATAACGATTGGAATTACAACTGCGGCATTTTAACACAATGTTCAGTGCCAAGCGCTGATCAGTTGCTCCACTGGAGCCGCCGGCAGCAAGCCCATAGCGTGCCCTAATCGTACCCCTGGGACCTTCGACCCGCCTGTTCTACTTTTGCTGTGGTTCTGAAATTAAAGCTAAGGCAGAGGAGGAGGAACTGATATGGACCTGTGACTTTTCGAGCATCAGGTTCAAGAAATGGGACATAGAAAAACGTTGTGCAAAATAGACTTAATTGAAAACTGGGTTTCTGTGGGTTGCTGCGTTGTTTACAGACAATGTTATATTATCGCTGTCTCAGGATTTCTCATTCGGTCGGCTTCAATTTGGCACAGAATTCGATTCGACGAAACTTCACTAACTTCCTTCTGCATGTTCCTGCAGACAACAAGAAATATACTGCACTCATCATCAATACTCAACATGGTTACATGCAAGGACATGTTGTAAAGTTTTCATGAATACTGAAGATATCAGGATGTTATGCAAGAGTAAATTGAATTTCAGTTTAAATTGTAAAGTGATAAAAATCCAGAGTAAGATCCAGAATGCTCGAAATTCATGATTATTCCCGTGGCCAGAACTCTAGCCAGGCAAAGGGGACATCTGTCCCTGAATCCCCAATATCCACACGGCCGTTCGCTCCATATGTCCAGTTGGAAACCTGTGTGAAGGAACATGCAGTCTGGCAGAGCTCCTGGGAGAATCCTCCACTGCCTGATCAAAGCTACAACAGCAGCTGTGTATTCCATCTGTGAGAGCGGTGGGATAAAGTGGAGGACCTTGGTATTCCGTGGTGTAGATTCACAGGGTCCTAATCATGTTATTGTTTAAAACCCTCTGTCAGAAATAGCACAGACAGAGAGGAATAGGAGGGGGCCATTTCGCCCGCCAACGCTACCGCTCCATTTGATATCATTATGGCTGACAGAACACGTCAATGTCTTTCCCCAGCCCATCCACATCAACCGGTGGCCCAAAGGCGAAAAGACACTGAATAAACCGAAAATCTCTGTGCAACCGTGGGAGGGAAATGTGTTTAGAGACAGTGGGATTCAGCAGTTGGTTTTGTGAATGAGCAGCGTATTCTGGACTGATCATATTTCAAATGATGTGATTCCCTCAAAACTTACCACCAAGAAGATGAGGAATCTTCTCTGGTCAGTAGCAGGTACGAGAACTCCAGACGAAGGGAACTGATGATGAATCAGCAGAACAATCATTGATTCAGCTGAAATCTGAACTGAACTCCGATTTGTTGGGATTCAAACGCACAAACTTTGAATCACAATCTTAACAATGCAGTAGAAGTCCAACACGACTTTCATTGTGCCACAGAAGTGAGCAAGCCTACGTTTTACTGCACCCAACGTTACGGTGTTCAAGTCTATCATCAAACATCTATTTATCCTCGCCCCACTTTCCAGAACCCGGTCCTTATCCGTACATGCTCTAGCTCCTCAAGTGTTTGGCTAAATACTCCCGAAGTGTTCTGAGGACTCTTAGATTTACTATACGTTCACACAGTGAGTTCCAGACAAACAACACTCTCAGGATGCAAACGTTCTTCCTATATCTTCTCTGAATATCCTCTCTCTAGCGTTTCATCTATATCCCTGGTTATTAACCCTTCCCATTATAATTTTATTCCTGTCGCACGTATCTATTCCCTTTCTGTGCACGTTAATCAATCCTCTCTCAGATTTCTCCGGTCTCAGATTAAGAGCCCTAATCGAGCTCATCTATCTTTGCAGTGAGGAGAGTGTAGTGCTTTAAAAGCACAGCCGGTCAGGCAGCATCCGAGGAGCGAGAGAATCGATGTTTCGGGCATGCCATTCGTCAGGAATGAGCCTTTTTGTGGGGTTTGAGTGAGGGGAATGGGGTTAGTGGTCAGGTAGCTGGGAAAGCGATAGGTGGATGAAGGTGATGGAGAAGGTGATAGTTCAGAGGGGGATTGATGGCCGGGTCCAGAGAGCAGTGCCGAGTTGGAGGCTTTGGACTGGGATAATGTGGGGGGGAGGTGAAACGAGGAAGCTGTTGAAATACACATTTATCCGGTGTGGTTGTAGGGTCCTAAGGTGGAATATGAGACGTTCTTCCTCCAGGCATCGGCTGGTAATGGAATGGCCGTGGCTTGTGCCCGAAGCATCGATTCTCCTGCTCCTCAGATGCTGTCTGACGTGCTGTGCTCTTCCAGTACTACACCGTCGACTCTGAGCTCCAGCCCCTGCAGCCCTCA
>NC_057722.1:82840217-82841931 GCF_004010195.1 Chiloscyllium plagiosum | reverse complement strand
CTGTTCCAGCAATAAAGTTTCAACTGAGTGGGAGCGGGTTGAGTGAGGGGCTGAGTGGGAGCGGGGAGAGTGAGGCACTGAGTGGGAGCGGGGAGAGTGAGGGGCTTAGTGGGAGCGAGGAGAGTGAGGGGCAGAGTGGGAGCGGGGAGAGTGAGGGGCAGAGTTGGAGTGGGGAGAGTGAGACACAGTACTGTACACATGTCGTGTCTCCCCCCGACCCTCCTACCCACCGTCGCACCCACCCTCCTACCCTCCTCTTCGAATCCAAAACAAAAAGCACTCGGTGGAATGGTTGGTAAGGTAAGAGTTTTCTATTTCTTTTTTCATCGTGTGATTGGTTGAAATGTTTTTCTCCTTTTTGATTTATCTAAGTTAAGACTATGTTAAGTTTAAGATTAAAAATGGCAGGATATCTCAGACTTGTGATATGCTCCTCTTGCTCAATGTGGGAGCTCAGGGACACAGCTGATGTTCCTGACTCCTTCATGTGCAGGAAGTGTGTCCAGCTGCAGTTGTTGTCTGACCATATGACGGCTCTGGAGCTGCGGATGGACTCACTGTGGAGCATCTGCGATTCTGAGGAGGTCGGGGATAGCACGTTTAGTGAACTGGTCACACCGCAGGTTAGGATCGCTGAGGGAGACAGTGAATGGGTGACCAAAAGGCAGAGAAAGAGAAGGAAGGCAGTGCAGGTGTCCCCTGTGGTCATCTCCCTCCAAAACAGGTATAACCGCTTTGGATATTGTTGGGGGAGATGGCTCACCAGGGGAAAGCAGCAGTAGCCTGATTCATGGCACTGTGGCTGGCTCTGCTGTAAAGAAGGGCAGGAAAAAAAGAGTGGAAGGGCTATCGTCATTGGGCATTCAATTGTAAGGGGAGTAGATAGGCAGACTCCAAAATAGTATGTTACCTCCCAGGTGCACAGGTCAGGGATGTCTCAGATCAGCTGAAGGACACTCTGAAGGGGGAGAGTGAACAGCCAGTTGTCGTGGTGCATGTAGGCACCAATGGTATAGGCAAAACCTGCACATCCACGAATATCTGTTGCTCCCGATGCGGTCTCCTCTACATTGGGGAGACTGGGCACCTCCGAGCAGAGCGCTTTAGGGAACATCTCTGGGATACCCGCACCAATCAACCCCACCGCCCTGTGGCCCAACATTTCAACTCCCTCTACCACTCAGCCGAGGACATGGAGGTCCTGGGCCTCCTTCACCGCCGCTCCCTCACCACCAGACGCCTGGAGGAAGAACGCCTCATCTTCCGCCTCAGAACACTTCAACCCCAGGGCATCAATGTGGACTTCACCGGTTTGGATCAGTAATTAGCTTGCTGAAAGAAGAAAGAGGGTGGTGGTTGATGGGAAATGTTCATCCTGGAGTCCAGTTACTAGTGGTGTACCACAAGGGTCGGTGTTGGGTCCGCTGCTGTTCATCATTTTTATAAATGACCTGGATGAGAGTGTAGAAGGGTGGGTTAGTAAATTCGCAGACGACACTAAGGTCGGTGGAGTTGTGGATAGTGACGAAGGATGTTGTAGGTTACAGAGAGACATAGATAAGCTGCAGAGCTGGGCTGAGAGGTGGCAAATGGAGTTTAATTCAGACAAGTGTGAGGTGATTTACTTTGGTCGGAGTAACCGGAATGCAAAGTACTGGGCTAATGATAAGATTCTTGGTAGTGTAGATGAGCAGAGAGATCTCGGTGTCCATGT